>NW_026289990.1:0-1811 GCF_023373465.1 Oncorhynchus keta
AAAAAACAATAGCTACCTCCAGCTAGCTAGCTAGCTATGTCTAAACAAAAGACCACGTCGCCAGATGATTACATGACCCTGCCAGGTGGCCGTAAACACACCTGATTTTTATGACCCATCAAGTTATCAGCAAAACAATGAACCAAAATCCCAACCCATAACAGTACAAACTGATTGTCATAGCTAGCCGCCATGAATGAAAATCTGCCGTATGTATCCGCAGGTTGCTAAAGTCAACCAACAAAGTTATAACTAGCAATGCAAATGGCTTTGTGAGATACTAATAATATTACTACTACACATTTCATACACGTAATGTTAGCTAGCGAGCCAGCAAGCAAATGTTCGCTAGCTAGTTAACAGTACATTGTAACTTGCAATGAAAATTACAAAACAAATAAAAAAATATCTGAATAAGTAGATAGATTCTTACACATGGATGAACGCGTCACAGCAGCGTATTTTCCATTTGGTTTGTAGCTACACTATAGATACTTTTGTGTATGTGGACATCTCTTCAAATAAGTGGATTCCGAATCACATTTCACCATATGGGCATTCCGACGGACGTCTCTGGGGTCGGCAGATGCCAGGAGAACACAACCTGCCCCAATGCATAGTGCCAACTGTAATGTTTGGTTGAGGAAGAATAATGGTCTGGGGCTGTTTTTCCATGTTCGGGCTAGGCCCCTTAGCTCCAGTGAAGGGAAATCTTAACACTACAGCATTCAATAACATTGACGATTCTGTGCTTCCAATTTTGTGGTAACAGTTTGGGGAAGGCCCTTTCCTGTTTCAGCATGACAATTCCCCGAGCACATAGCGAGGTCCAAGATCGGTGTGGAAGAATTTAACTGGCCTGCCCTCAAACACCTTTGGGGTGAATTGGAACGCTGACTGTGAGCCAGGCCTAGTCGCTCGACATCAGTGCTTAGATCTCACTAATGCGCTTGTGGCTGAACGGAAGCTAACTTCCCACAGCAATGTTCCAACATCTAGTGGGAAAGCCATCCTAGAAGAATGGATGATTTGGGGGGACACGCCATATTGACACCCATGACTCTGGAATTAGATGGTCGACGAGCAGGTGTCCGTATTCTTTTGGTCATGTAGTGCAGCTCCAGCTTGTTTGACCAGTTGTGTCAAGTCACTCCGGGTCACACTGGCTGTGTGCAGAAAGTAGTACATCACAACTTTCTCCCACTGATCTTTGTCGACAATTAAATTCAGGGCAGAAATGTTGTTGGGAGCAGTACCAACAACTTCGCGATTCTCCGTGGCCTCAAATCAAATTTTATTTCTCACACTCTCCGAATACAACAGGCGTAGTAGACTTTTACTTTCCAGCCCTTAACCAACAATGTATTTCTTGAAGTGGAGTTAAGAAAATATTTACTATATAAAGTCAAATTACATAATAACTAGGCTATACACAGGGGGTACCGGTACCAAGTCAATGAGCAGGGTACAGGTTAGTTTAGATAATAAACAGCAAATGGCAACAGTGTAAATAGTCCAGTGGCCATTTGATTAACTCTTATGGCTTGGGGGGTAGAAGTGGTTCAGAAGTCTTTTGGACCTAGACTTGGCGCTCCGGTACCACTTGCCGTGCGGTAGAAGAGAGAGCAGTGTGACTGGAGTCTTTGACCAGGTTTTGGACCTTCCTGACACCTCCTCCTAGTATATAGGTCCTGGATGGCAGGAAGCTTGGCCCCAGTGATGTACTTACGTGGTATCTTTCAAAAAAGGTTGCAATAGCCAGGATTATCTACACATACTGAGCAGCTCATGTTATAGACAGAAGCGTGCTA
>NW_026289991.1:0-13700 GCF_023373465.1 Oncorhynchus keta
CTGCAGGTTGTATAACTTTTTCATTACATTTCATTATAGTACAACGGTTGATTTGTCTAATCTTAGCAATTCTTCTTAGCTAGCTACATAGCCGTCCTTGTATCAGAGATAATTGCATAATTATCGTATTTCGTCGCCCTAACGTAGCCTTCACTGCTATTCGCCCAGGAGCTAGCTAACGCTAGCTAACGCACACAGATTAGCATCACTGTAGTGCTATTCACTCAACTGTACGACTTGATTAGTTTACTGTTAGCTAGCTACATAATCTTAGCAATTCTTCTTAGCTAGCTACATAGCCGTCCTTGTATCAGAGATAATTGCATAATTATCGTATTTCGTATTTCGTCGCCCTAACGTAGCCTTCACTGCTATTCGCCCAGGAGCTAGCAACGCTAGCTAACGCACACAGATTAGCATCACTGTAGTGCTATTCACTCAACTGTACGACTTGATTAGTTCAGTATTAGCTAGCTTCATAGCTGTCTTTGTTTCCAAGATAATTGTGTAGTTTAGTGTGTGTAGCCTTGGAGTGATTATCTTAATTCACTGAGGTTCGCTAGCCAGCTATTTGTCGTCCTTAACGTAGGAGACTCTGCTAGCTAGCCAACAGCTAACAGCTAGCCAACGTCACCACACGTTTACTGATTCGAATTCAATCACCGGTCAGGGAGTATCACATTTTCATTTCATTACAGTACAACGGTTTGATTTGTTTGATCGTAGCTAGCTACATAGCTAGCTACATAGCCGTCTTTGTTTCAAAGATAATTGTGTAGTCTAGACCGATTTCCTAGGTTAGCTAGCCAGCTATTGTCGTTCTTTTAACTCAACGTAACGTAAACAACACTGCTAGCTAGCCAGCTAGCCCCCGAATAGCAGCACTGTAGAAATTATTACACTCAACGGAACGACTTGATTAGTGTAGTGCCAACAACGCAGCTACTGCCAGCTAGCCTACTTTAGCAGTACTGTATCATTTTAATCATTTTAGTCAATAAGATTCTTGCTATGTAAGCTTAACTTTCTGAACATTCGAGACGTGTAGTCCACTTGTCATTCCAATTTCCTTGCATTAGCGTAGCCTTTTCTGTAGCCTGTCAACTATGTGTCTGTCTATCCCTGTTCTCTCCTCTCTGCACAGACCATACAAACGCTCCACACCGCGTGGCCGCGACCACCCTAATCTGGTGGTCCCAGCGCGTACGACCCACGTGGAGTTCCAGGTCTCCGGTAGCCTCTGGAACTGCCGATCTGCGGCCAACAAGGCAGAGTTCATCTCAGCCTATGCCTCCCTCCAGTCCCTTGACTTCTTGGCACTGACGGAAACATGGATCACCACAGATAACACTGCTACTCCTACTGCTCTCTCCTCGTCCGCCCACGTGTTCTCGCACACCCCGAGAGCTTCTGGTCAGCGGGGTGGTGGCACCGGGATCCTCATCTCTCCCAAGTGGTCTTTCTCTCTTTCTCCCCTTACCCATCTGTCTATTGCCTCCTTTGAATTCCATGCTGTCACAGTTACCAGCCCTTTCAAGCTTAACATCCTTATCATTTATCGCCCTCCAGGTTCCTCGGAGAGTTCATCAATGAGCTTGATGCCTTGATAAGCTCCTTTCCTGAGGACGGCTCACCTCTCACAGTTCTGGGTGACTTTAACCTCCCCACGTCTACCTTTGACTCATTCCTCTCTGCCTCCTTCTTTCCACTCCTCTCCTCTTTTGACCTCACCCTCTCACCTTCCCCCTACTCACAAGGCAGGCAATACGCTTGACCTCATCTTTACTAGATGCTGTTCTTCCACTAACCTCATTGCAACTCCCCTCCAAGTCTCCGACCACTACCTTGTATCCTTTTCCCTCTCGCTCTCATCCAACACTTCCCACACTGCCCCTACTCGGATGGTATCGCGCCGTCCCAACCTTCGCTCTCTCTCCCCGCTACTCTCTCCTCTTCCATCCTATCATCTCTTCCCTCTGCTCAAACTTTCTCCAACCTATCTCCTGATTCTGCCTCCTCAACCCTCCTCTCCTCCCTTACTGCATCCTTTGACTCTCTATGTCCCCTATCCTCCAGGCCGGCTCGGTCCTCCCCTCCCCCGCTCCGTGGCTCGACGACTCATTGCGAGCTCACAGAACAGGGCTCTGGGCAGCCGAGCGGAAATGGAGGAAGACTCGCTTCCTGCGGACCTGGCATCCTTTCACTCCCTCCTCTCTACATTTTCCTCCTCTGTCTCTGCTGCTAAAGCCACTTTCTACCATTCTAAATTCCAAGCATCTGCCTCTAACCCTAGGAAGCTCTTTGCCACCTTCTCCTCCCTCCTGAATCCTCCCCCCCCTCCTCCTCTCTGCAGATGACTTCGTCAACCATTTTGAAAAGAAGGTCGATGACATCCGATCCTCGTTTGCTAAGTCAAACGACACCGCTGGTTCTGCTCACACTGCCCTACCCTATGCTCTGACCTCTTTCTCCCTCTCTCTCCAGATGAAATCTCGCGTCTTGTGACGGCCGGCCGCCCAACAACCTGCCCGCTTGACCCTATCCCCTCCCTCTTCTCCAGACCATTTCCGGAGACCTTCTCCCTTACCTCACCTCGCTCATCAACTCATCCCTGACCGCTGGCTACGTCCCTCCCGTCTTCAAGAGAGCGAGAGTTGCACCCCTTCTGAAAAAAACCTACACTCGATCCCTCCGATGTCAACAACTACAGACCAGTATCCCTTCTCTCTTTTCTCTCCAAAACTCTTGAGCGTGCCGTCCTTGGCCAGCTCTACCGCTATCTCTCTCAGAATGACCTTCTTGATCCAAATCAGTCAGGTTTCAAGACTAGTCATTCAACTGAGACTGCTCTTCTCTGTATCACGGAGGCGCTCCGCACTGCTAAAGCTAACTCTCTCTCCTCTGCTCTCATCCTTCTAGACCTATCGGCTGCCTTCGATACTGTGAACCACCAGATCCTCCTCTCCACCCTCTCCGAGTTGGGCATCTCCGGCGCGGCCCACGCTTGGATTGCGTCCTACCTGACAGGTCGCTCCTACCAGGTGGCGTGGCGAGAATCTGTCTCCCTCACCACGCGCTCTCACCACTGGTGTCCCCCAGGGCTCTGTTCTAGGCCCTCTCTTATTCTCGCTATACACCAAGTCACTTGGCTCTGTCATAACCTCACATGGTCTCTCCTATCATTGCTATGCAGACGACACACAATTAATCTTCTCCTTTCCCCTTCTGATGACCAGGTGGCGAATCGCATCTCTGCATGTCTGGCAGACATATCAGTGTGGATGACGGATCACCACCTCAAGCTGAACCTCAGCAAGACGGAGCTCCCTCTTCCTCCCGGGAAGGACTGCCCGTTCCATGATCTCGCCATCACGGTTGACAACTCCATTGTGTCCTCCTCCCAGAGCGCTAAGAACCTTGGCGTGATCCTGGACAACACCCTGACGTTCTCAACTAACATCAAGGCGGTGGCCCGTTCCTGTAGGTTCATGCTCTACAACATCCGCAGAGTACGACCCTGCCTCACACAGGAAGCGGCGCAGGTCCTAATCCAGGCACTTGTCATCTCCCGTCTTGATTACTGCAACTCGCTGTTGGCTGGGCTCCCTGCCTGTGCCATTAAACCCCTACAACTCATCCAGAACGCCGCAGCCCGTCTGGTGTTCAACCTTCCCAAGTTCTCTCACGTCACCCCGCTCCTCCGCTCTCTCCACTGGCTTCCAGGTGAAGCTCGCATCCGCTACAAGACCATGGTGCTCGCCTACGGAGCTGTGAGGGGAACGGCACCTCAGTACCTCCAGGCTCTGATCAGGCCCTACACCCAAACAAGGGCACTGCGTTCATCCACCTCCGGCCTGCTCGCCTCCCTACCATTGAGGAAGTACAGTTCCCGCTCAGCCCAGTCAAAACTGTTCGCTGCTCTGGCCCCCCAATGGTGGAACAAACTCCCTCACGACGCCAGGACAGCGGAGTCAATCACCACCTTCCGGAGACACCTGAAACCCCACCTCTTCAAGGAATACCTAGGATAGGGTAAGTAAGGGTAAGTAATCCTTCTCACCCCCTTCTACCCCCTTCTCCCCCCCCAACAAGATTTAGATGCAAGTGGCTGTTCCACTGGTTGTCATAGGTGTTTGCACCAATTTGTAAGTCGCTCTGGATAAGAGCGTCTGCTAAATGACTTAAATGTAAATGTAAATGAATCACAATATAAATATATTCAGAATATTTGTGTTTTTGTTTATTTTCTAATTAAAACATCTCACTATACTGCAGCTCTAGCACTTGACTACATTAACCTTTACTTGCATAGGGACCTCCTCCCAGGAAAACCACTGACTCGTACATTAAGTGGGGGAAAAAATCACCAGGTGAATGATAATGGCAAGGAGAAACAATCAACATTTTAAAATTAACAGATTTTGTAGCTATTTTCCTGTTATTTTTACCGCCCCACGTTAGAATTGGAAGACTAACATAGTCTATTAGCTAGAAAGGTAACTCCAAAGACATTTTCACAAAGAGCAGCTGTTTAGATGCTTAAACAAAGGTTGGCTATGTGTTGGCAAAAATGTATGTCTAAGTCAAGAAATCTTACCAACCACACTTGTAGTTGTAGCCTTTTTGCAGGTGCTTTTTCAAAGCCTATGTCAGATACTCCAGTGAGTGTAATTGACTCCAATTAGTGTAATTTGCTCAGTATTAGGAGTTTATAAATAAATTTGGCATTATTAGAAACAAGATATTCTCATATTTTCTACTGTAGGTATGTAATTCAAATGTAGTTTATTCTGTTATTGCTTGTGATATTCATATATTCATTGAAATAAATAAACAAAACAAAAATTCCACCAGAAAATATACAGTATATTCGTGGACCCCCTGCAGTACCGCCGCTGACCCCCGGTTGAATAACCCTGAGATAGAGCCATGAATACAGGGAACATTCTTCCACATCAAATAACTCAAGAGAACAGTAAAATCGAATTTTTAAAAAACAGATTAAACAACGACTCAAGCCACAACGCGGACAGTGAAGAGACACTATGCGCACACACTCACGCATACTTACACTGATACTCCAACACATACACACACACACAATCACTCCCACACACACACACACACACACACACACACACACACACACACACACACACACACACACACACACACACACACACACACACACACACACACACACACACATTTTAATATTGCAGTATTCCATATTTCTATAGTATATTTGTAATAATAGAGTAATAATGTAATGTCTTGTATGATGTATTGTTTTATTTATGATGTGGACTGTTGTTTTGTTGAGATGTAATCATTTTGTTCCTGTTTGTACCACAGGAGTACAGGGGTCCCTTGTGGGGATCCGTATGGGGATCCTAATAAATACTTAATACTAGGTCCCATGTGGCTCAGTTGGTAGAGTGTGGCGCTTGTGACGTCAGGGTTTTGGATTTGATTCCCACGAGGGGACCAATACGAGAAAATAATACAAATGTATGTCGCTCTGGACATCTGGACATCACCCCCAGTGAATAAAAATTAGATAACAAATAGAAAACGGTATGGTTTGTGCAACCTGTCATTGAAATGTCGTCACAAATCCCCATTAATCTAGAGATTAACATCATGCCTTACCTTAAGAGTAGGTGGTGAGCATCTGTATGTCTGTGTTGGCCCTCTGTTCCTCACACAAAGCGAAACCCACTACGTCATCCTCCCCTTTGTTCTTTTCAAACAGGAAACTCACTGAGTTTGTCTGAGCCTACTTTCCAATTGGCCAAGAGTTTGTTCTATTGTTAGCTTTCAAACAAACCTTCGTATTTCTTTTTTCTCATTTTTTGTTAGTGTTGGTACATTCAATGATATTAGAGTAAGTTTAAGAGTTTTAAATACCTTGACAACATTAAAGGTTATACAGAACGTAGGTCATCATAATGCTGTGAACAATTACATTAGGGTACAATAAAGAACAATGAGGTGGACATTTCATGTTTTTATTTGTTTTGTGGTGAAAAAGACAGCGTTATACTTTCAGGAAGAGCAATATATCTCTGTGAAAGTACAATAGACCAACATTATATTCATGAAAAACTAGAGAAACTGCAGGTGATCCATCTCCAGTACCTTACTTATTCTGTGTCTGCCTACATTTCCCAGCACACACCTTTCCTCCTCCAGATAGGAACCGCTAGACGCCTCCCTTCCCCCGTCCACGGACCCCTCATTCTCCTTCTTCATCCACTTCTTCTTCTTCCAAATCACAGCTGTGCCTTCTCCTGGAACTGTAGCAGTGTCAGCGATGGGACTGGGCAGGCTGGTTCGGTCGGTCTCAGAGATGGCTTTGGAGGAAGGCAGGGGTTTGGGACCCAGATTGGGGGCCTCTAGGTCTTGTTTGCGTCCCTGTCTCCTGGCCTGACTCAGTATCATGCTGTTGGCGTATATGTCTTCTTCTGGCGCAGGAGGATCCTGCAATAACATACATTTATAGACATTTAACAGATTCCATCAAAACATATAGCCCAAAGTTTGTATCACAACTAAAGTTACATAAATAAGTGAAGCATATAGGAGTAGCTGTTTCCTTGTTAGCCTGGTGGCTCTGGCGGCTCCTGGCTGGTTGACGGCTCTGGCGGCTCCTGGCTGACTGACGGCTCTGGCGGCTCCATGCTGACTGGCGGCTCTAGCGGCTCAGAACAGACTGGCAGCTCTGGCGGCTCTGGACAGGCGGGAGACTCGAGCAGCTCTGGACAGGCGGGAGACTCGAGCAGCTCTGGACAGGCGGGAGACTCTAGCAGCTCTGGACAGGCGGGAGACTCTAGCAGCTCTGGACAGGTGGGAGACTCTAGCAGCTCTGGCCAGGCGGGAGACTCTAGCAGCTCTGGAGAGACGGGAGAATCTGGCGGCGCTGGAGAGGAGGAAAGCCTTGACAGCGCTGGACAGGCAGGAGCACCTGTATACAAAGGATGGAGAGACAGCCTGGTGTGGGGGGCTGCCACCGGAGGGCTGGTGCGTGCAGGTTGCACTAGATGGACCGGACCGTGAAGGCATACTGGAGATGTTGAGAGCAGGGCTGGCACCATCCGCCCTGGCTGGATCTTCACCCTAGCCCGGCAGATGTGGTGAGCTGGGACGTAGCGCACCGGGCTAAGCACGCGTACTGGGGACACCGTGCGTTCCACCGCATAACACGGTGCCTGACCAGTACAACGCCCGCCACGGTTAGCACTGCTAGGAGTACTGTATCGCTGAGCTGGCACAGGACGTGCAGAGCTAGGGAGGTGCACAGGAGGCCTGGTGCGTGAGGCTTGCACAGTCTTCACCAGACGACTAGCACGCACCTCAGGACGAGTATGGAGAGCTGACCGAGGTGCCATCAAATCCCGACACGCTCCGTCGGGCGAATGCCGTGCCTCATGCACCAACACAGCACCTCCCTCATAACTCTCTCCTCCAATTTCCCCATTAACTCCTTCACTGTCTCTGCTTCGCTCACCTCCGACACCGGCTCTGTTTCCATCCTTGGCTCCTCACGGTAAACAGTGGGAGTTGGCTCAGGTCTGACTCCTGACTCTGCCACACTCTCCCTGTGCCACCCCCCAAGAAATTTTTGGGGCTGCCTCTCGGGCTTCCAGCCGCGCTGCCGTGCCATCTCCTCGTAATGCCACCTCTCTGCTTTCGCTGCCTCCAGCTCTGCTTTGGGGGCGGCGATATTCCCCGGGCTCTGCCCAGGGTCCTTTTCCGTCCAACTCGTCCTCCCATGTCCATAAGTCTTGTGATGCTGGCCACTGCTGCTGCTGCTGCTGCCTCTCCTGCTGCACTTTGAGGCAGCAATATTCCCCTGGCTTTGCCCAGAGTCCTCTCCCATCTAGGGTTTCCTCCCACGTCCAGGAGTCTTGTGTCTTCGGCCGCTGTTGCTGCTGCCCGTTACCACGCCGCTTGGTCCTTGGTTGGTGGGTGATTCTGTAAGGGTTTTCCTCCTCTTCGTCTGAAGAGGAGGTGTAGCAAGGATCGGACCAAGATGCGGCGTGGTAAGTGTCCATGGTTGTTTATTTAAATACAAACTGAACACTCAATGAATACAAAACAATAAACGTGAACAAAACCGAAACAGCACCGTGTGGCGAACAAACACAGACACGGAAACAATCACCCACAAAACAACAGTGAAACCCAGGCTACCTAAGTATGATTCTCAATCAGAGACAACTAACGTCACCTGCCTCTGATTGAGAATCATACGAGGGCGAACACAGAAAACCAACCTAGAAACACAAAACATAGAATGCCCACCCAACTCATGTCCTGACCAAATAAAAAAAACAACTAACACAAGAACTAGGGTCAGAACTTGACAGGCCAACAGGTTTGTGTCAAGAACTGCAACGCTGCTGGGTGTTTCATGCTCAACAGTTTAACATTTTCCTGTGCCTATCAAGAATGGTCCACCACCCAAAGGACATCCAACCAATTTGACACAACTGTGGGAAGCATTGGAGTCAACATGGGTCAGCATCACTGTGGAATTCTTTTTACACCTTATAGAGTCCATGTCCAGACAAGTTGAGGCTGTTCTGAGGGCAAAGGGGTGCATCTCAATATTAGGAAAGTTTTCCTAATGTTTGCTATACTCAGTGTATAGACGGCTCTGTAAAAAAGTTGACATGTTTGTATTTTATTTCAGTTATAATTATGTTCACATAACACATTTTTACAAGCAATTTGACACACAAACACATTTGATACAAAAGTTATAATACAAAACATAGGTTACATTCATCACTTAAACGCACAGAAATCTCAATCCACACAGCCCAGACAGGTGCACAAACTTTAGACTTTCAACGGGAGGCTACATGACTCAATCGTCAACTTATAACAATTGGATAACATTATTATTATGTACTCTGAAGCAAATGTTGTGTTCACTGGTAGTTCAATAGTTTTGGTAGATATCATCCATGTTTGAACACATAGCCTGTGGGGAGAAAATAAGAACGTGTTAACCTATCTTTTTACATGCTTGAGAAACCAACAATACACTTGGTCTGAGGGCTTCGGGGGTGTGAAAGTACGTAATTGAGGTTTAGTGGTAATCACTCTCCTGTCATAACAGTGTCTGAAATATAAAAGTGTGGGTAAAAAGTATGTGGTATTTACATTTTTATCAAAAGCTGCACCAGACCAATTATGCTTGCAGTGAGGTTACATAAAGGTTACCTTTGTGTTATCTTGTAACTTGATCTTTGGATAATTCTCGTAGTTCTTTGCAGGGTTTTGACTAGGCTTATTTGGAACAAAGTCATTTTCGTAGACTGATGATTGGCCCTCGGTCCTTGCTTTCTCCTTGGGTATGGCCATGGGCATAGCCTTAGGCTTGGTCCTCTTAGTATTTTGCTGTGGCCTGAGGAGGAGAGGAGAATGTGGAACCTGATTATATTTCAGTACCATTTTTACTTACAAAAAAAATCTCCAACCACCCTTCACAGAAGCGAATGAATTTCAATGCAATTTCATATGGATGTGATGATTGGTCAAAAGGTAAGATAATCAACTCTTTCATGATTTTTTTCTTACTTTTGGGGATTGCTGTACCTTAGGGACTCTGACATGTCAGGTTGCCTTAAAGACAAAAACATCTCAATGTCAATGAGCTTGAACATTATTATTTGTTGTATGTAAAATACAGATACAAAAATGAGAGTACCTTAGAGGGATATCCAAAGTGGGGAGATTAGAGCTGGCCTTTGGTCTACAGATAATGTAGAAGGGAGACATCATTCAAAATGACACACCTAATATGGTTTAATATGTGACATCATCATCATCAAGAACCATACAAACCTCTCTCTGCAACGTATTCTGCGTACAAACATTACAGCTACCCATAGAAAGACACTTACAACTGCCAGAGCAGTCAGCATCCATGGCAGAACTGTGTTCAAAGAAAGACAGACAGAGAGAGACA
The DNA here is from genome assembly GCF_023373465.1 of Oncorhynchus keta. NCBI lineage: Eukaryota > Metazoa > Chordata > Actinopteri > Salmoniformes > Salmonidae > Oncorhynchus > Oncorhynchus keta. The sequence goes on from NW_026289991.1 coordinate 9,983, forward strand.
GTGAGAGCAAGAGAGAGAGAGAGAGAGAGAGAGAGAGTGGGGACACATGGGGGGGCAGAGGAGTAAGAATGAAAGTCACTGTGTGCTGATTATAATGATATCAGAAGATAAACAACAGAAATGCTGTACTGAATGCTTACTTACACTGTCCAGCTGTGAATTTTGTGTCAAGGGGCAGCTGCTGGATGTCAGTGGCCAGTGAGTTACTGGCTACACAGGAGACATTTGGTCGACTTTCCACAGGCCCAGTGAGTTCTGCTGACACCATATTTTCTCTGTATATGGTGATGGAAGTGAAGGAGGATGGGAGAGTGCTGCTTCCGTTGATCGTCCAGTGCAGAGTGGCATTAGGTCGGGCTTCTGCTCTACACACACAGTGCAGAATCCCACCCTTCAAGGAGCAAGTGGAGTCAGAGAGGATTGCTGGGGGGACTGGAGTGACAGAATGACACAAAGGGTTTTAAAATGTTTTTTTTGACACTTCCTTCCTGTTGTGAGTGAGAAACAATGACACACATAATGTGTCGCTAGAATTAGCATCTCATAGTACAAATATAATGTTAGTTCCATTGGAAACTGTGCAACCACACATAGACACATACAATGAGATACTTACAGTTGACATCCAGAAACAGCCAGGCTGACTGATTTGATCCAATATTATTTTGGGCAATGCAGGAGAATGAGGTGTCTCTGCTAATGTTGGGATAGGACATTTTGCCCTGAGTTGAATTCATTTGGATGCTTTGGCCTCCCTGTCGTCTGATCCACACATACCTGCCTGGCTGGGGGTTGCTGTCAGCAACACACTCCAGGTTGACACTATGACCTTCACTGACAGGCTGTTCGTCCACCATCACCTTCACACCTACAGGGGCATCTGTTAATAAAGTAGACAAACATGTATTGTGACTTTGTAGTCGTTTGTTCTGTAAAATTGTAGATTTGTTTAAGTGATGGCCTGTGAACGGAATAATTACACAACTGAGATCAAACAAGAAAGACCAAAAACGTACATGAGATGTTAAGAATGACTGGTTGACTCTCAGTTTGTACTGTAGCGAATTGAGCTGTGCATTTCATCTCTTTTTTGTGCAGTTGGCACGTTCCTCTTCCTTGTATTGTCTCAGTAGACACCCACAGCCCTCCCTTTTCCTCCATGGAAGTCACTGCTGTAGAATTTACAGGCAAACGGCTCCAGCGAAGGGATGGAGGAGAGGATGGGCAGGAATGCCAGACAGTACAGTTGGCCTGGAATAAGGCTCCATCCACCAATGCATTCTTCATGGATAAGGCAGGAGCTTTTCTATCTGCAAGTTCAAATAAATGATTATTAGCTGGAACCAAAGGCAAACAAGGCATTACCAGTTCCAGTTCCTGTGACTAATGGTTTAACGCCCTGTCTGCAATTCTCATTCAGTTTTAACATAGTGCTCCAACTACTTATCACTATCACTCCTAAATACAGATGTCAAAGTAATGAAGTACTGTTCATCTGATCACAATCTGTTGTATTTTTTCAGTTGTTTAACGACAACAAATATTCAATCTAATACTCCTCTCCATGAGTGCGCTTACTTTCAATTGTAATCCTTGCGATCTGACGATGGAAATTTTGTGTAGCTGACTCATCAGGGTTGATCCACACGTAGAGCTGGAGGTTATTGTCTGTCCATGTCACACTCTCAACCCTCAGTGTACAGTCACCCTCTGATGCATTGCCTGGCACTGATGTACGCCCTCTAAAGCTGCTCTCCACACTGGTCGGTTCCTTGCCATCATAAACCTTGGGATAGAGAATGCTATGATACCGGTACCAGATGACCCTGTGGTGGGGGGCGGTGTGACAGGACACTTCTACACAACTACCATCTACTGCCTTCACAGTATTGGGCACCTTCACTATCCAACAGTGACCAAGCGAGACAAGTGTGCACCCTGAGGAAGAAGACCTAACAAGTCAGTTTACATTGTATGAGTTCTCTTTCATTACTTTTCCAGCTGTATCAAGTGGAGTTTAAATAACCTTCCCCAATTTGAGGAACAGAAGAGTTGGTTGATCCACAGAAGTACAGTGCATTTGGAAAGAATTCAGAGCCCTTCACTTTTTCCACATTTTGTTACATTACAGCCTTATTCTAAATTAGATTCAATAGTTTTTCTCCTCATCAATCTAAGCACAATACCCCATAATGACAAAGCACATGTTGGTTTTATTCATCTTTGCACATTTTGTCGTTGTCGTTGTCTTTCTTCATACATTCACAACAATCACTTTCATACTTTCATACTTTTCATACTTTGACAACAATCAGAGTGACGGGACGCCAAATCATTGGGTTCCATTATAAAAGCTTCATCAGTTTCTGAAGCACCAGCTGCTCCAAAGCAAAATAAGTAGCATTTACTGTAAACATGCAGTATTTAACATGTGGTGACATTTAATGGCTTAAAGCTAGAAAATTAAAGTCAGATAATGCACATGTTGATGCAGAAATAAAATGTCACCATGCAAACAAATGTAATTTAATAAGATGTGTATAATGTACCTGTGATGAAGCTGAGGATGTCCATTACAGTCGGCGGTGTCTATAGTCTATTAAGGTCCCGATGTCATGTGATGGATAGGATGCTGAAGTTTGTAGCTATTAAACAAACAATCAATCACCCAATCAATTAATAAAGGAAAACTATATTTTGGTTCAAGATATGTAACTTTCAAAATACAGAAATACAGATTGCTGACAAGTAAAATATTTGGGGTATTTTCCTTTACCTTGTCACGAGTCCGACCGAAGGTGGCTCCCCTTCCCGTTCGGGTGGCGCTCGGTGGTCGTCTTCACCGGCCTACTAGCTGCCACTGATTTCTTTCCTCCCCCTCCTTATGTGTTTATTGGTATCACCTGTTTTAGTTTGTTGTAATTAGTTGGGCTTTATTAGTCAGCCGGCCTGCCCGTTTCTTTGAGCGGGATTGATTATTGTAAACCTGGTGTTTGTTATTGTCGAACGTGTTGGTGTATGTTCGTGTATAGTGCGGGACTGTTTCGTTCCCCGTGTCTGGGGCATTTTGTTTTGTGCACCCAGTGTTTAGTGGGGTGGCCGTGGTTCACCGTGTGTGCATTAAAAGAGCACTATATTGAACTCTCTGTTTTCCTGCGCCTGACATCCCACTCACGACACCCAGTACCTTACATACGTCAATTATGTACTTTTATTTCATTTCTATTTTAATATTGATTGAATCGCAACATAAATACATTCAGAATATTTCGTGTTTTTGTATATTTTCTAATGAAAACATCTCACTATACTGCAGCCCTAGCACTTGACTACATAGAACAGGGCTCTTCAACCTTTACTTGCCGAGGGACCCCCTCCCAGGCAAACCAGTGACTCATACATTGGGGGTCACGTTTTGTCAAATCACCAGGCGATTGACAATGGCAAGGAGAAGCTTTTTCAAATCCTATGTCAGATACTCCAGTGAGTGTAATTGACTCCAATTGGTGTAATTTGCTCAGTATTGGAGTTCATAAATAAAGTTGACATTATTAGAAACAAGATATTCTCCTCTTTTCTACTGTAGGTATGTAATTCAAATTTAGTTTATTCTGTTATTGCTTGCGACATTCATAAAAACATTGAAGTAAACGAAATAAAAATTCCACCAAAAAATATACAGTATATTCGTTACCTGCAGGCTACAAAACAACATTAT
>NW_026289992.1:0-70000 GCF_023373465.1 Oncorhynchus keta
CCCTGGTACTAGAGGAGGTATGCTGACCCTGGTGCTAGGGGGTATGCTGACCCTGGTACTAGAGGGGGGTACGCTGACCCTGGTGCTAGAGGGGGGATATGCTGACCCTGGTGCTAGAGGGGGGTACACTGACCCTGGTGCTAGAGGGGGGTACGCTGACCCTGGTACTAGAGGAGGTATGCTGACCCTGGTGCTAGAGGGGGGGGATATGCTGACCCTGGTGCTAGAGGGGGTATGCTGACCCTGGTGCTAGAGGGGGGTATGCTGACCCTGGTGCTAGGGGGTATGCTGACCCTGGTACTAGAGGGGGTACGCTGACACTGGTGCTAGACGGGGGGGTACGCTGACCCTGGTGCAAGAGGGGAGATATGCTGACCCTGGTGCTAGAGGGGGGTACACTGACCCTGGTGCTAGAGGGGGGGGTACGCTGACCCTGGTACTAGAGGAGGTATGCTGACCCTGGTGCTAGAGGGGGGTATGCTGACCCTGGTGCTAGAGGAGGTATGCTGACCCTGGTGCTAGAGGAGGTATGCTGACCCTGGTGCTAGAGGGGGGTATGCTGACCCTGGTGCTAGAGGGGGATATGCTGACCCTGGTGCTAGAAGGGGTATGCTGACCCTGGTGCTAGAGGGGGTACGCTGACCCTGGTGCTAGACGGGGGGTATGCTGACCCTGGTACTAGAGTGGGGGGGTGTGCTGACCCTGGTGCTAGAGGGGGTATGCTGACCCTGGTACTAGAGGTGGGGGTATGCTGACCCTGGTGCTAGAGGGGTATGCTGACCCTGGTACAAGAGTGGGGGGTATGCTGACCCTGGTGCTAGAGGGGGTACACTGACCCTGGTGCTAGACGGGGGAGTATGCTGACCCTGGTACTAGAGGGGGTACTCTGACCCTGGTGCTAGACGGGGGGGGGTATGCTGACCCTGGTACTAGAGTGGGGGTATGCTGACCCTGGTGCTAGAGGGGTACTCTGGCCCTGGTGCTAGACGGGGGGGGTATGCTGACCCTGGTACTAGAGTGGGGGGTATGCTGACTCTGGTGCTAGAGGGGGTATGCTGACCCTGGTACTAGAGGTGGGGGGTATGCTGACCCTGGTGCTAGAGGGGGTATGCTGACCCTGGTACTAGAGGGGAGGGGGTATGCTGACCCTGGTACTAGAGGGGGTGTGCTGACCCTGGTACTAGAGGGGTATAATGACCCTGGTACTAGAGGGGGATATGCTGACCCTGGTGCTAGAGGGGGATATGCTGACCCTGGTGCTAGAGGGGGGTTACGTTGACCCTGGTACTAGGGGGGGGTGTACGCTGACCCTGGTGCTAGGGGGTATGCTGACCTTGGTACTAGAGGGGGTACGCTGACACTGGTGCTAGAGGGGGTACGCTGACCCTGGTGCTAGAGGGGGATATGCTGACCCTGGTACTAGAGGGGTATGCTGAACCTGGTACTAGAGGGGGTATGCTGAACCTGGTAATAGAGGGGGAATGCAGCTGGAGGTTGAATGTTTGAAGGGGTACGGGACTATAACACTGGTCTAAACCATTCCACTGTGAATTCATCATTACCAGGACATTTCCCAATTTGCAGATTATTGATGGCCTCCAACAATGAATTATGTAAATTGTCTATATCCTCCTTTAAACTTTTTTTTTTTTCTCTGTGGTTTATACAGTTTGTGATACATTTCAGAAGGATCCAACATTATGTTACCATCTGGGGTTTTAATAGTGTGGATGGTACGTTCCTCTTCCTCTTTCTTAATTTGCTAAGCAAGCATATTCTTGTTTGAATTTCAATGCAGCAATCTCTGTTGGGTCAGGTTGTCCATCAGGGAGTCAACATTTCAGTCTCTGCTGGGTCAGGTTGTCCATCAGGAGTCAACATTTCAGTCTCTGCTGGGTCAGGTTGTCCATCAGGGAGTCAACATTTCAGTCTCTGCTGGGTCAGGTTGTCCATCAGGGAGTCAACATTTCAGTCTCTGCTGGGTCAGGTTGTCCATCAGGGAGTCAACATTTCAGTCTCTGCTGGGTCAGGTTGTCCATCAGGGAGTCAACATTTCAGTCTCTGCTGGGTCAGGTTGTTCATCAGGGAGTCAACATTTCAGTCTCTGCTGGGTCAGGTTGTCCATCAGGGAGTCAACATTTCAGTCTCTGCTGGGTCAGGTTGTCCATCAGGGAGTCAACATTTCAGTCTCTGCTGGGTCAGGTTGTCCATCAGGGAGTCAACATTTCAGTCTCTGCTGGGTCAGGTTGTCCATCAGGGAGTCAACATTTCAGTCTCTGCTGGGTCAGGTTGTCCATCAGGGAGTCAACATTTCAGTCTCTGCTGGGTCAGGTTGTCCATCAGGGAGTCAACATTTCAGTCTCTGCTGGGTCAGGTTGTTCATCAGGAGTCAACATTTCAGTCTCTGCTGGGTCAGGTTGTCCATCAGGGAGTCAACATTTCAGTCTCTGCTGGGTCAGGTTGTCCATCAGGGAGTCAACATTTCAGTCTCTGCTGGGTCAGGTTGTCCATCAGGGAGTCAACATTTCAATCTCTGCTGGGTCAGGTTGTCCATCAGGGAGTCAACATTTCAGTCTCTGCTGGGTCAGGTTGTCCATCAGGGAGTCAACATTTCAGTCTCTGCTGGGTCAGGTTGTTCATCAGGGAGTCAACATTTCAATCTCTGCTGGGTCAGGTTGTCCATCAGGGAGTCAACATTTCAGTCTCTGCTGGGTCAGGTTGTCCATCAGGGAGTCAACATTTCAGTCTCTGCTGGGTCAGGTTGTCCATCAGGGAGTCAACATTTCAGTCTCTGCTGGGTCAGGTTGTCCATCAGGGAGTCAACATTTCAGTCTCTGCTGGGTCAGGTTGTCCATCAGGGAGTCAACATTTCAGTCTCTGCTGGGTCAGGTTGTCCATCAGGGAGTCAACATTTCAGTCTCTGCTGGGTCAGGTTGTCCATCAGGGAGTCAACATTTCAGTCTCTGCTGGGTCAGGTTGTCCATCAGGGAGTCAACATTTCAGTCTCTGTTGGGTCAGGTTGTCCATCAGGAGTCAACATTTCAATCTCTGCTGGGTCAGGTTGTCCATCAGGGAGTCAACATTTCAGTCTCTGCTGGGTCAGGTTGTCCATCAGGGAGTCAACATTTCAGTCTCTGCTGGGTCAGGTTGTCCATCAGGGAGTCAACATTTCAGTCTCTGCTGGGTCAGGTTGTCCATCAGGGAGTCAACATTTCAGTCTCTGCTGGGTCAGGTTGTCCATCAGGGAGTCAACATTTCAGTCTCTGCTGGGTCAGGTTGTCCATCAGGGAGTCAACATTTCAGTCTCTGCTGGGTCAGGTTGTCCATCAGGGAGTCAACATTTCAGTCTCTGCTGGGTCAGGTTGTCCATCAGGAGTCAACATTTCAGTCTCTGCTGGGTCAGGTTGTCCATCAGGGAGTCAACATTTCAGTCTCTGCTGGGTCAGGTTGTCCATCAGGGAGTCAACATTTCAGTCTCTGTTGGGTCAGGTTGTCCATCAGGAGTCAACATTTCAGTCTCTGCTGGGTCAGGTTGTCCATCAGGGAGTCAACATTTCAGTCTCTGCTGGGTCAGGTTGTCCATCAGGGAGTCAACATTTCAGTCTCTGCTGGGTCAGGTTGTCCATCAGGGAGTCAACATTTCAGTCTCTGCTGGGTCAGGTTGTCCATCAGGGAGTCAACATTTCAGTCTCTGCTGGGTCAGGTTGTCCATCAGGGAGTCAACATTTCAGTCTCTGCTGGGTCAGGTTGTCCATCAGGAGTCAACATTTCAGTCTCTGCTGGGTCAGGTTGTCCATCAGGGAGTCAACATTTCAGTCTCTGCTGGGTCAGGTTGTTCATCAGGGAGTCAACATTTCAGTCTCTGCTGGGTCAGGTTGTCCATCAGGGAGTCAACATTTCAGTCTCTGCTGGGTCAGGTTGTCCATCAGGGAGTCAACATTTCAATCTCTGCTGGGTCAGGTTGTCCATCAGGAGTCAACATTTCAGTCTCTGCTGGGTCAGGTTGTCCATCAGGGAGTCAACATTTCAGTCTCTGCTGGGTCAGGTTGTCCATCAGGGAGTCAACATTTCAGTCTCTGCTGGGTCAGGTTGTCCATCAGGGAGTCAACATTTCAGTCTCTGCTGGGTCAGGTTGTTCATCAGGGAGTCAACATTTCAGTCTCTGCTGGGTCAGGTTGTCCATCAGGGAGTCAACATTTCAGTCTCTGCTGGGTCAGGTTGTCCATCAGGGAGTCAACATTTCAGTCTCTGCTGGGTCAGGTTGTCCATCAGGGAGTCAACATTTCAATCTCTGCTGGGTCAGGTTGTCCATCAGGGAGTCAACATTTCAGTCTCTGCTGGGTCAGGTTGTCCATCAGGAGTCAACATTTCAGTCTCTGCTGGGTCAGGTTGTCCATCAGGAGTCAACATTTCAGTCTCTGCTGGGTCAGGTTGTCCATCAGGGAGTCAACATTTCAGTCTCTGCTGGGTCAGGTTGTCCATCAGGGAGTCAACATTTCAGTCTCTGCTGGGTCAGGTTGTCCATCAGGGAGTCAACATTTCAGTCTCTGCTGGGTCAGGTTGTCCATCAGGGAGTCAACATTTCAGTCTCTGTTGGGTCAGGTTGTCCATCAGGGAGTCAACATTTCAATCTCTGCTGGGTCAGGTTGTCCATCAGGGAGTCAACATTTCAGTCTCTGCTGGGTCAGGTTGTCCATCAGGGAGTCAACATTTCAGTCTCTGCTGGGTCAGGTTGTCCATCAGGGAGTCAACATTTCAGTCTCTGCTGGGTCAGGTTGTCCATCAGGGAGTCAACATTTCAGTCTCTGCTGGGTCAGGTTGTCCATCAGGGAGTCAACATTTCAGTCTCTGCTGGGTCAGGTTGTCCATCAGGGAGTCAACATTTCAGTCTCTGCTGGGTCAGGTTGTCCATCAGGGAGTCAACATTTCAGTCTCTGCTGGGTCAGGTTGTTCATCAGGGAGTCAACATTTCAGTCTCTGCTGGGTCAGGTTGTCCATCAGGGAGTCAACATTTCAGTCTCTGCTGGGTCAGGTTGTCCATCAGGGAGTCAACATTTCAGTCTCTGCTGGGTCAGGTTGTCCATCAGGGAGTCAACATTTCAGTCTCTGCTGGGTCAGGTTGTCCATCAGGGAGTCAACATTTCAGTCTCTGCTGGGTCAGGTTGTCCATCAGGGAGTCAACATTTCAGTCTCTGCTGGGTCAGGTTGTCCATCAGGGAGTCAACATTTCAGTCTCTGCTGGGTCAGGTTGTCCATCAGGGAGTCACATTTCAGTCTCTGTTGGGTCAGGTTGTCCATCAGGGAGTCAACATTTCAATCTCTGCTGGGTCAGGTTGTCCATCAGGGAGTCAACATTTCAGTCTCTGCTGGGTCAGGTTGTCCATCAGGGAGTCAACATTTCAGTCTCTGCTGGGTCAGGTTGTCCATCAGGGAGTCAACATTTCAGTCTCTGCTGGGTCAGGTTGTCCATCAGGGAGTCAACATTTCAGTCTCTGCTGGGTCAGGTTGTCCATCAGGAGTCAACATTTCAGTCTCTGCTGGGTCAGGTTGTCCATCAGGGAGTCAACATTTCAGTCTCTGCTGGGTCAGGTTGTCCATCAGGGAGTCAACATTTCAGTCTCTGCTGGGTCAGGTTGTTCATCAGGGAGTCAACATTTCAGTCTCTGCTGGGTCAGGTTGTCCATCAGGGAGTCAACATTTCAGTCTCTGCTGGGTCAGGTTGTCCATCAGGAGTCAACATTTCAGTCTCTGCTGGGTCAGGTTGTCCATCAGGGAGTCAACATTTCAGTCTCTGCTGGGTCAGGTTGTCCATCAGGGAGTCAACATTTCAGTCTCTGCTGGGTCAGGTTGTCCATCAGGAGTCAACATTTCAGTCTCTGCTGGGTCAGGTTGTCCATCAGGGAGTCAACATTTCAGTCTCTGCTGGGTCAGGTTGTTCATCAGGGAGTCAACATTTCAGTCTCTGCTGGGTCAGGTTGTCCATCAGGGAGTCAACATTTCAGTCTCTGCTGGGTCAGGTTGTCCATCAGGGAGTCAACATTTCAGTCTCTGCTGGGTCAGGTTGTCCATCAGGGAGTCAACATTTCAATCTCTGCTGGGTCAGGTTGTCCATCAGGGAGTCAACATTTCAATCTCTGCTGGGTCAGGTTGTCCATCAGGAGTCAACATTTCAGTCTCTGCTGGGTCAGGTTGTCCATCAGGGAGTCAACATTTCAGTCTCTGCTGGGTCAGGTTGTCCATCAGGAGTCAACATTTCAGTCTCTGCTGGGTCAGGTTGTCCATCAGGGAGTCAACATTTCAGTCTCTGCTGGGTCAGGTTGTCCATCAGGGAGTCAACATTTCAGTCTCTGCTGGGTCAGGTTGTCCATCAGGGAGTCAACATTTCAGTCTCTGCTGGGTCAGGTTGTCCATCAGGAGTCAACATTTCAGTCTCTGCTGGGTCAGGTTGTCCATCAGGGAGTCAACATTTCAGTCTCTGTTGGGTCAGGTTGTCCATCAGGGAGTCAACATTTCAATCTCTGCTGGGTCAGGTTGTCCATCAGGGAGTCAACATTTCAGTCTCTGCTGGGTCAGGTTGTCCATCAGGAGTCAACATTTCAGTCTCTGCTGGGTCAGGTTGTCCATCAGGGAGTCAACATTTCAGTCTCTGCTGGGTCAGGTTGTCCATCAGGGAGTCAACATTTCAGTCTCTGCTGGGTCAGGTTGTCCATCAGGAGTCAACATTTCAGTCTCTGCTGGGTCAGGTTGTCCATCAGGGAGTCAACATTTCAGTCTCTGCTGGGTCAGGTTGTCCATCAGGGAGTCAACATTTCAGTCTCTGCTGGGTCAGGTTGTTCATCAGGGAGTCAACATTTCAGTCTCTGCTGGGTCAGGTTGTCCATCAGGGAGTCAACATTTCAGTCTCTGCTGGGTCAGGTTGTCCATCAGGGAGTCAACATTTCAATCTCTGCTGGGTCAGGTTGTCCATCAGGGAGTCAACATTTCAGTCTCTGCTGGGTCAGGTTGTCCATCAGGGAGTCAACATTTCAGTCTCTGCTGGGTCAGGTTGTCCATCAGGGAGTCAACATTTCAGTCTCTGCTGGGTCAGGTTGTCCATCAGGAGTCAACATTTCAGTCTCTGCTGGGTCAGGTTGTTCATCAGGGAGTCAACATTTCAGTCTCTGCTGGGTCAGGTTGTCCATCAGGGAGTCAACATTTCAGTCTCTGCTGGGTCAGGTTGTCCATCAGGGAGTCAACATTTCAGTCTCTGCTGGGTCAGGTTGTCCATCAGGAGTCAACATTTCAATCTCTGCTGGGTCAGGTTGTCCATCAGGGAGTCAACATTTCAGTCTCTGCTGGGTCAGGTTGTCCATCAGGGAGTCAACATTTCAGTCTCTGCTGGGTCAGGTTGTCCATCAGGGAGTCAACATTTCAGTCTCTGCTGGGTCAGGTTGTCCATCAGGGAGTCAACATTTCAGTCTCTGCTGGGTCAGGTTGTCCATCAGGGAGTCAACATTTCAATCTCTGCTGGGTCAGGTTGTCCATCAGGAGTCAACATTTCAGTCTCTGCTGGGTCAGGTTGTCCATCAGGGAGTCAACATTTCAGTCTCTGCTGGGTCAGGTTGTCCATCAGGGAGTCAACATTTCAGTCGCTGCTGGGTCAGGTTGTCCATCAGGGAGTCAACATTTCAGTCTCTGCTGGGTCAGGTTGTCCATCAGGGAGTCAACATTTCAGTCTCTGCTGGGTCAGGTTGTCCATCAGGGAGTCAACATTTCAGTCTCTGCTGGGTCAGGTTGTCCATCAGGGAGTCAACATTTCAGTCTCTGCTGGGTCAGGTTGTCCATCAGGGAGTCAACATTTCAGTCTCTGCTGGGTCAGGTTGTCCATCAGGGAGTCAACATTTCAGTCTCTGCTGGGTCAGGTTGTCCATCAGGGAGTCAACATTTCAATCTCTGCTGGATCAGGTTGTCCATCAGGGAGTCAACATTTCAGTCTCTGCTGGGTCAGGTTGTCCATCAGGGAGTCAACATTTCAGTCTCTGCTGGGTCAGGTTGTCCATCAGGAGTCAACATTTCAGTCTCTGCTGGGTCAGGTTGTTCGTCAGGGGAGTCAACATTTCAATCTCTGCTGGGTCAGGTTGTTCATCAGGGAGTCAACATTTCAGTCTCTGCTGGGTCAGGTTGTTCGTCAGGGAGTCAAAATTTCAGTCTCTGCTGGGTCAGGTTGTTCATCAGGGAGTCAACATTTCAGTCTCTGCTGGGTCAGGTTGTTCGTCAGGGAGTCAACTTTTCAATCTCTGCTGGGTCAGGTTGTCCATCAGGGAGTCAACATTTCAGTCTCTGCTGGGTCAGGTTGTCCATCAGGGAGTCAACATTTCAATCTCTGCTGGGTCAGGTTGTCCATCAGGGAGTCAACATTTCAGTCTCTGCTGGGTCAGGTTGTCCATCAGGGAGTCAAAATTTCAGTCTCTGCTGGGTCAGGTTGTTCATCAGGGAGTCAACATTTCAATCTCTGCTGGGTCAGGTTGTCCATCAGGGAGTCAACATTTCAGTCTCTGCTGGGTCAGGTTGTCCATCAGGGAGTCAAAATTTCAGTCTCTGCTGGGTCAGGTTGTTCATCAGGGAGTCAACATTTCAGTCTCTGCTGGGTCAGGTTGTCCATCAGGGAGTCAACATTTCAATCTCTGCTGGGTCAGGTTGTCCATCAGGAGTCAACATTTCAGTCTCTGCTGGGTCAGGTTGTCCATCAGGGAGTCAACATTTCAGTCTCTGCTGGGTCAGGTTGTTCGTCAGGGAGTCAACATTTCAATCTCTGCTGGGTCAGGTTGTTCATCAGGGAGTCAACATTTCAGTCTCTGCTGGGTCAGGTTGTTCGTCAGGAGTCAACATTTCAGTCTCTGCTGGGTCAGGTTGTTCATCAGGGAGTCAACATTTCAGTCTCTGCTGGGTCAGGTTGTTCGTCAGGGAGTCAACTTTTCAATCTCTGCTGGGTCAGGTTGTCCATCAGGGAGTCAACATTTCAGTCTCTGCTGGGTCAGGTTGTCCATCAGGGAGTCAACATTTCAATCTCTGCTGGGTCAGGTTGTCCATCAGGGAGTCAACATTTCAGTCTCTGCTGGGTCAGGTTGTCCATCAGGGAGTCAAAATTTCAGTCTCTGCTGGGTCAGGTTGTTCATCAGGGAGTCAACATTTCAGTCTCTGCTGGGTCAGGTTGTCCATCAGGAGTCAAAATTTCAGTCTCTGCTGGGTCAGGTTGTCCATCAGGGAGTCAACATTTCAGTCTCTGCTGGGTCAGGTTGTCCATCAGGGAGTCAACATTTCAGTCTCTGCTGGGTCAGGTTGTTCATCAGGGAGTCAACATTTCAGTCTCTGCTGGGTCAGGTTGTCCATCAGGGAGTCAACATTTCAGTCTCTGCTGGGTCAGGTTGTTCGTCAGGGAGTCAACATTTCAGTCTCTGCTGGGTCAGGTTGTCCATCAGGGAGTCAACATTTCAGTCTCTGCTGGGTCAGGTTGTCCATCAGGAGTCAACATTTCAGTCTCTGCTGGGTCAGGTTGTTCATCAGGGAGTCAACATTTCAGTCTCTGCTGGGTCAGGTTGTTCGTCAGGGAGTCAACATTTCAGTCTCTGCTGGGTCAGGTTGTCCATCAGGGAGTCAACATTTCAGTCTCTGCTGGGTCAGGTTGTCCATCAGGGAGTCAACATTTCAGTCTCTGCTGGGTCAGGTTGTCCATCAGGGAGTCAACATTTCAGTCTCTGCTGGGTCAGGTTGTTCATCAGGGAGTCAACATTTCAGTCTCTGCTGGGTCAGGTTGTCCATCAGGGAGTCAACATTTCAGTCTCTGCTGGGTCAGGTTGTCCATCAGGGAGTCAACATTTCAATCTCTGCTGGGTCAGGTTGTCCATCAGGGAGTCAACATTTCAGTCTCTGCTGGGTCAGGTTGTCCATCAGGGAGTCAACATTTCAGTCTCTGCTGGGTCAGGTTGTCCATCAGGGAGTCAACATTTCAGTCTCTGCTGGGTCAGGTTGTCCATCAGGGAGTCAACATTTCAATCTCTGCTGGGTCAGGTTGTCCATCAGGGAGTCAACATTTCAGTCTCTGCTGGGTCAGGTTGTCCATCAGGGAGTCAACATTTCAGTCTCTGCTGGGTCAGGTTGTCCATCAGGGAGTCAACATTTCAGTCGCTGCTGGGTCAGGTTGTCCATCAGGGAGTCAACATTTCAGTCTCTGCTGGGTCAGGTTGTCCATCAGGAGTCAACATTTCAGTCTCTGCTGGGTCAGGTTGTCCATCAGGGAGTCAACATTTCAGTCTCTGCTGGGTCAGGTTGTCCATCAGGGAGTCAACATTTCAGTCTCTGCTGGGTCAGGTTGTCCATCAGGGAGTCAACATTTCAGTCTCTGCTGGGTCAGGTTGTCCATCAGGGAGTCAACATTTCAGTCTCTGCTGGGTCAGGTTGTCCATCAGGGAGTCAACATTTCAATCTCTGCTGGATCAGGTTGTCCATCAGGGAGTCAACATTTCAGTCTCTGCTGGGTCAGGTTGTCCATCAGGGAGTCAACATTTCAGTCTCTGCTGGGTCAGGTTGTCCATCAGGGAGTCAACATTTCAGTCTCTGCTGGGTCAGGTTGTCCATCAGGGAGTCAACATTTCAGTCTCTGCTGGGTCAGGTTGTCCATCAGGGAGTCAACATTTCAATCTCTGCTGGATCAGGTTGTCCATCAGGAGTCAACATTTCAGTCTCTGCTGGGTCAGGTTGTCCATCAGGAGTCAACATTTCAGTCTCTGCTGGGTCAGGTTGTCCATCAGGGAGTCAACATTTCAGTCTCTGCTGGGTCAGGTTGTCCATCAGGGAGTCAACATTTCAATCTCTGCTGGATCAGGTTGTCCATCAGGGAGTCAACATTTCAGTCTCTGCTGGGTCAGGTTGTCCATCAGGGAGTCAAAATTTCAGTCTCTGCTGGGTCAGGTTGTTCATCAGGGAGTCAACATTTCAGTCTCTGCTGGGTCAGGTTGTCCATCAGGGAGTCAAAATTTCAGTCTCTGCTGGGTCAGGTTGTCCATCAGGGAGTCAACATTTCAGTCTCTGCTGGGTCAGGTTGTCCATCAGGAGTCAACATTTCAGTCTCTGCTGGGTCAGGTTGTTCATCAGGAGTCAACATTTCAGTCTCTGCTGGGTCAGGTTGTCCATCAGGGAGTCAACATTTCAGTCTCTGCTGGGTCAGGTTGTTCGTCAGGGAGTCAACATTTCAGTCTCTGCTGGGTCAGGTTGTCCATCAGGGAGTCAACATTTCAGTCTCTGCTGGGTCAGGTTGTCCATCAGGGAGTCAACATTTCAGTCTCTGCTGGGTCAGGTTGTTCATCAGGGAGTCAACATTTCAGTCTCTGCTGGGTCAGGTTGTTCGTCAGGGAGTCAACATTTCAGTCTCTGCTGGGTCAGGTTGTCCATCAGGGAGTCAACATTTCAGTCTCTGCTGGGTCAGGTTGTCCATCAGGGAGTCAACATTTCAGTCTCTGCTGGGTCAGGTTGTCCATCAGGGAGTCAACATTTCAGTCTCTGCTGGGTCAGGTTGTTCATCAGGAGTCAACATTTCAGTCTCTGCTGGGTCAGGTTGTCCATCAGGAGTCAACATTTCAGTCTCTGCTGGGTCAGGTTGTCCATCAGGAGTCAACATTTCAATCTCTGCTGGGTCAGGTTGTCCATCAGGAGTCAACATTTCAGTCTCTGCTGGGTCAGGTTGTCCATCAGGGAGTCAACATTTCAGTCTCTGCTGGGTCAGGTTGTCCATCAGGGAGTCAACATTTCAGTCTCTGCTGGGTCAGGTTGTCCATCAGGGAGTCAACATTTCAATCTCTGCTGGGTCAGGTTGTCCATCAGGAGTCAACATTTCAGTCTCTGCTGGGTCAGGTTGTCCATCAGGGAGTCAACATTTCAGTCTCTGCTGGGTCAGGTTGTCCATCAGGGAGTCAACATTTCAGTCGCTGCTGGGTCAGGTTGTCCATCAGGGAGTCAACATTTCAGTCTCTGCTGGGTCAGGTTGTCCATCAGGGAGTCAACATTTCAGTCTCTGCTGGGTCAGGTTGTCCATCAGGGAGTCAACATTTCAGTCTCTGCTGGGTCAGGTTGTCCATCAGGGAGTCAACATTTCAGTCTCTGCTGGGTCAGGTTGTCCATCAGGGAGTCAACATTTCAGTCTCTGCTGGGTCAGGTTGTCCATCAGGGAGTCAACATTTCAGTCTCTGCTGGGTCAGGTTGTCCATCAGGAGTCAACATTTCAATCTCTGCTGGATCAGGTTGTCCATCAGGGAGTCAACATTTCAGTCTCTGCTGGGTCAGGTTGTCCATCAGGGAGTCAACATTTCAGTCTCTGCTGGGTCAGGTTGTCCATCAGGGAGTCAACATTTCAGTCTCTGCTGGGTCAGGTTGTTCGTCAGGGAGTCAACATTTCAATCTCTGCTGGGTCAGGTTGTTCATCAGGGAGTCAACATTTCAGTCTCTGCTGGGTCAGGTTGTCCATCAGGGAGTCAACATTTCAATCTCTGCTGGGTCAGGTTGTCCATCAGGGAGTCAACATTTCAGTCTCTGCTGGGTCAGGTTGTCCATCAGGGAGTCAAAATTTCAGTCTCTGCTGGGTCAGGTTGTTCATCAGGGAGTCAACATTTCAGTCTCTGCTGGGTCAGGTTGTCCATCAGGGAGTCAAAATTTCAGTCTCTGCTGGGTCAGGTTGTCCATCAGGGAGTCAACATTTCAGTCTCTGCTGGGTCAGGTTGTCCATCAGGGAGTCAACATTTCAGTCTCTGCTGGGTCAGGTTGTTCATCAGGGAGTCAACATTTCAGTCTCTGCTGGGTCAGGTTGTCCATCAGGGAGTCAACATTTCAGTCTCTGCTGGGTCAGGTTGTTCGTCAGGGAGTCAACATTTCAGTCTCTGCTGGGTCAGGTTGTCCATCAGGGAGTCAACATTTCAGTCTCTGCTGGGTCAGGTTGTCCATCAGGAGTCAACATTTCAGTCTCTGCTGGGTCAGGTTGTTCATCAGGGAGTCAACATTTCAGTCTCTGCTGGGTCAGGTTGTTCGTCAGGAGTCAACATTTCAGTCTCTGCTGGGTCAGGTTGTCCATCAGGGAGTCAACATTTCAGTCTCTGCTGGGTCAGGTTGTCCATCAGGGAGTCAACATTTCAGTCTCTGCTGGGTCAGGTTGTCCATCAGGGAGTCAACATTTCAGTCTCTGCTGGGTCAGGTTGTTCATCAGGGAGTCAACATTTCAGTCTCTGCTGGGTCAGGTTGTCCATCAGGGAGTCAACATTTCAGTCTCTGCTGGGTCAGGTTGTCCATCAGGGAGTCAACATTTCAATCTCTGCTGGGTCAGGTTGTCCATCAGGGAGTCAACATTTCAGTCTCTGCTGGGTCAGGTTGTCCATCAGGGAGTCAACATTTCAGTCTCTGCTGGGTCAGGTTGTCCATCAGGGAGTCAACATTTCAGTCTCTGCTGGGTCAGGTTGTCCATCAGGGAGTCAACATTTCAATCTCTGCTGGGTCAGGTTGTCCATCAGGGAGTCAACATTTCAGTCTCTGCTGGGTCAGGTTGTCCATCAGGGAGTCAACATTTCAGTCTCTGCTGGGTCAGGTTGTCCATCAGGGAGTCAACATTTCAGTCGCTGCTGGGTCAGGTTGTCCATCAGGAGTCAACATTTCAGTCTCTGCTGGGTCAGGTTGTCCATCAGGAGTCAACATTTCAGTCTCTGCTGGGTCAGGTTGTCCATCAGGGAGTCAACATTTCAGTCTCTGCTGGGTCAGGTTGTCCATCAGGGAGTCAACATTTCAGTCTCTGCTGGGTCAGGTTGTCCATCAGGGAGTCAACATTTCAGTCTCTGCTGGGTCAGGTTGTCCATCAGGGAGTCAACATTTCAGTCTCTGCTGGGTCAGGTTGTCCATCAGGGAGTCAACATTTCAATCTCTGCTGGATCAGGTTGTCCATCAGGGAGTCAACATTTCAGTCTCTGCTGGGTCAGGTTGTCCATCAGGGAGTCAACATTTCAGTCTCTGCTGGGTCAGGTTGTCCATCAGGGAGTCAACATTTCAGTCTCTGCTGGGTCAGGTTGTTCGTCAGGGAGTCAACATTTCAATCTCTGCTGGGTCAGGTTGTTCATCAGGGAGTCAACATTTCAGTCTCTGCTGGGTCAGGTTGTTCGTCAGGAGTCAAAATTTCAGTCTCTGCTGGGTCAGGTTGTTCATCAGGGAGTCAACATTTCAGTCTCTGCTGGGTCAGGTTGTTCGTCAGGGAGTCAACTTTTCAATCTCTGCTGGGTCAGGTTGTCCATCAGGGAGTCAACATTTCAGTCTCTGCTGGGTCAGGTTGTCCATCAGGGAGTCAACATTTCAATCTCTGCTGGGTCAGGTTGTCCATCAGGGAGTCAACATTTCAGTCTCTGCTGGGTCAGGTTGTCCATCAGGGAGTCAAAATTTCAGTCTCTGCTGGGTCAGGTTGTTCATCAGGGAGTCAACATTTCAATCTCTGCTGGGTCAGGTTGTCCATCAGGAGTCAACATTTCAGTCTCTGCTGGGTCAGGTTGTCCATCAGGGAGTCAAAATTTCAGTCTCTGCTGGGTCAGGTTGTTCATCAGGGAGTCAACATTTCAGTCTCTGCTGGGTCAGGTTGTCCATCAGGAGTCAACATTTCAATCTCTGCTGGGTCAGGTTGTCCATCAGGGAGTCAACATTTCAGTCTCTGCTGGGTCAGGTTGTCCATCAGGGAGTCAACATTTCAGTCTCTGCTGGGTCAGGTTGTTCGTCAGGGAGTCAACATTTCAATCTCTGCTGGGTCAGGTTGTTCATCAGGGAGTCAACATTTCAGTCTCTGCTGGGTCAGGTTGTTCGTCAGGGAGTCAACATTTCAGTCTCTGCTGGGTCAGGTTGTTCATCAGGGAGTCAACATTTCAGTCTCTGCTGGGTCAGGTTGTTCGTCAGGGAGTCAACTTTTCAATCTCTGCTGGGTCAGGTTGTCCATCAGGAGTCAACATTTCAGTCTCTGCTGGGTCAGGTTGTCCATCAGGAGTCAACATTTCAATCTCTGCTGGGTCAGGTTGTCCATCAGGAGTCAACATTTCAGTCTCTGCTGGGTCAGGTTGTCCATCAGGGAGTCAAAATTTCAGTCTCTGCTGGGTCAGGTTGTTCATCAGGAGTCAACATTTCAGTCTCTGCTGGGTCAGGTTGTCCATCAGGGAGTCAAAATTTCAGTCTCTGCTGGGTCAGGTTGTCCATCAGGAGTCAACATTTCAGTCTCTGCTGGGTCAGGTTGTCCATCAGGGAGTCAACATTTCAGTCTCTGCTGGGTCAGGTTGTTCATCAGGGAGTCAACATTTCAGTCTCTGCTGGGTCAGGTTGTCCATCAGGGAGTCAACATTTCAGTCTCTGCTGGGTCAGGTTGTTCGTCAGGAGTCAACATTTCAGTCTCTGCTGGGTCAGGTTGTCCATCAGGGAGTCAACATTTCAGTCTCTGCTGGGTCAGGTTGTCCATCAGGGAGTCAACATTTCAGTCTCTGCTGGGTCAGGTTGTTCATCAGGGAGTCAACATTTCAGTCTCTGCTGGGTCAGGTTGTTCGTCAGGGAGTCAACATTTCAGTCTCTGCTGGGTCAGGTTGTCCATCAGGGAGTCAACATTTCAGTCTCTGCTGGGTCAGGTTGTCCATCAGGGAGTCAACATTTCAGTCTCTGCTGGGTCAGGTTGTCCATCAGGAGTCAACATTTCAGTCTCTGGTTGTTTTCTTTCTACGTCATGGATTTTCTCGTAGTTCAACGTGTCCCTACAACTGGCTTGTCTATAGTTCAACGTGTCCCTACAACTGGCTTGTCTATAGTTCAACGTGTCCTTACAACTGGCTTGTCTATAGTTCAACGTGTCCCTACAACTGGCTTGTCTATAGTTCAACGTGTCCCTACAACTGGCTTGTCTATAGTTCAACGTGTCCCTACAACTGGCTTGTCTATAGTTCAACGTGTCCCTACAACTGGCTTGTCTATAGTTCAACGTGTCCCTACAACTGGCTTGTCTATAGTTCAACGTGTCCCTACAACTGGCTTGTCTATAGTTCAACGTGTCCCTACAACTGGCTTGTCTATAGTTCAACGTGTCCCTACAACTGGCTTGTCTATAGTTCAACGTGTCCTTACAACTGGCTTGTCTATAGTTCAACGTGTCCCTACAACTGGCTTGTCTATAGTTCAACGTGTCCCTACAACTGGCTTGTCTATAGTTCAACGTGTCCCTACAACTGGCTTGTCTATAGTTCAACGTGTCCCTACAACTGGCTTGTCTATAGTTCAACGTGTCCCTACAACTGGCTTGTCTATAGTTCAACGTGTCCCTACAACTGGCTTGTCTATAGTTCAACGTGTCCTTACAACTGGCTTGTCTATAGTTCAACGTGTCCTTACAACTGGCTTGTCTATAGTTCAACGTGTCCCTACAACTGGCTTGTCTATAGTTCAACGTGTCCCTACAACTGGCTTGTCTATAGTTCAACGTGTCCCTACAACTGGCTTGTCTATAGTTCAACGTGTCCCTACAACTGGCTTGTCTATAGTTCAACGTGTCCCTACAACTGGCTTGTCTATAGTTCAACGTGTCCCTACAACTGGCTTGTCTATAGTTCAACGTGTCCCTACAACTGGCTTGTCTATAGTTCAACGTGTCCCTACAACTGGCTTGTCTATAGTTCAACGTGTCCCTACAACTGGCTTGTCTATAGTTCAACTGGCGTGTCCTTACAACTGGCTTGTCTATAGTTCAACGTGTCCCTACAACTGGCTTGTCTATAGTTCAACGTGTCCCTACAACTGGCTTGTCTATAGTTCAACGTGTCCCTACAACTGGCTTGTCTATAGTTCAACGTGTCCCTACAACTTCTTCAAGACTTCCTGTGTCTATTAACTTCCCTAAAAGAGAGATGACAAAATCTCCAACCGGTCATAACTTCCCCCTCATAGAACAGTGTCATCGTCATAATAAAAATTAAACTCTGAAAATATGTGTATTTATTTAACCTTTATTTAACGAGGCAAGTCAGTTAAGAACAAATTCTTATTTACAATGACAACCTACCTCGGCCAAACCTGGACGACGCCAGACCAATTGTGCGCCGCCCCTATGGGACTCCTGATCATGGCCAGTTGTGATACAGCCCAGGATTGAACTCAGGTCTGTAGTAACACCTCTAGCACTGCAGTGCCTTAGACCGCTGCGCCACTCAAAGCACCGTAATCATCAGGAAATGTCTCTGGTTTTTAATGTGTTGAGATTCCACTCTGTTGCTTGTGTTTAGCCTCCAAGTTTGGTATCAGAGATTAGCTGTCAACACTCGTAGAAAAAAGGGTTCCAAAAGGGTTCTTCGACTGTCTCCTAGGAAAACCGTTTATTTTTTGGGGTTCCAGGTAGAACTCTTTTGAGTTCCATGTAGAACCCTCTGTTATCCAACGGGGACAGCTGAAGAACTCTTTTAGGTTCTCTTATGTTCACCTTTTGCTTCCTTTAAAAATGACATCTAAAAATGGATTACATTAGACCCCCCCCCCCCTACAGATCTACACATCCATATTTTCAAAGTTAAAGAAAGTTATAGAACATTTTTCAAGTTAAAAAAAAAGATATATATATTTTTGTCTTGATTGCATGTCTTCACACCCAGAGTTAATACATGGTTTAAGCATTGGTAGCCATTACAGCTGGGAATCATTCGGAATAACATAATAGCAACTTTGCACAGCTCAAGGCAACAGAGTCTTCAGAGAGTATTCACACCCTTTGATTTATACCACATGTTGTCGTGTTACAGCCTGAATTCACAATGGATTATATACATTTTTTTATTCTGAAAAATTGATTGAAAATGAAATACAGAAATATCTAATTTATTGAAGTATTCACACTACTGAGTCAATACATGTTAGAATCACCTTTAGCAGTGGTTACAGCCGTGAGTCTTTCTGGGTAAGTCTCTAAGAGTGATTCCAGCTGTGAGTCTTTCTGGGTAAGTCTCTAAGAGTGATTACAGCCGTGAGTCTTTCTGGGTAAGTCTCTAAGAGTGGTTACAGCTGTGAGTCTTTCTGGGTAAGTCTCTAAGAGTGATTACAGCTGTGAGTCTTTCTGTGTAAGTCTCTAAGAGTGATTACAGCTGTGAGTCTTTCTGGGTAAGTCTCTAAGAGTGATTACAGCTGTGAGTCTTTCTGGGTAAGTCTCTAAGAGTGATTACAGCTGTGAGTCTTTCTGGGTAAGTCTCTAAGAGTGATTACAGCTGTGAGTCTTTCTGGGTAAGTCTCTAAGAGTGATTACAGCCGTGAGTCTTTCTGGGTAAGTCTCTAAGAGTGATTACAGCTGTGAGTCTTTCTGGGTAAGTCTCTAAGAGTGATTACAGCTGTGAGTCTTTCTGGGTAAGTCTCTAAGAGTGATTACAGCTGTGAGTCTTTCTGGGTAAGTCTCTAAGAGTGATTACAGCTGTGAGTCTTTCTGGGTAAGTCTCTAAGAGTGATTACAGCTGTGAGTCTTTCTGGGTAAGTCTCTAAGAGAGATTACAGCTGTGAGTCTTTCTGGGTAACTCTCTAATAGTGATTACAGCTGGGAGTCTTTCTGGGTAAGTCTCTAAGAGTGATTACAGCTGTGAGTCTTTCTGGCTAAGTCTCTAAGAGTGATTACAGCCGTGAGTCTTTCTGGGTAAGTCTCTAAGAGTGATTACAGCTGTGAGTCTTTCTGGGTACGTCTCTAAGAGTGATGACAGCTGTGAGTCTTTCTGGGTAAGTCTCTAAGAGTGATTACAGCTGTGAGTCTTTCTGGGTAAGTCTCTAAGAGTGATTACAGCTGTGAGTCTTTCTGGGTAAGTCTCTAAGAGCGATTACAGCTGTGAGTCTTTCTGGGTAAGTCTCTAAGAGTGATTACAGCTGTGAGTCTTTCTGGGTAAGTCTCTAAGAGTGATTACAGCTGTGAGTCTTTCTGGGTAAGTCTCTAAGAGCGATTACAGCTGTGAGTCTTTCTGGGTAAGTCTCTAAGAGTGATTACAGCTGTGAGTCTTTCTGGGTAAGTCTCTAAGAGCGATTACAGCTGTGAGTCTTTCTGGGTAAGTCTCTAAGAGTGATTACAGCTGTGAGTCTTTCTGGGTAAGTCTCTAAGAGTGATTACAGCTGTGAGTCTTTCTGGGTAAGTCTCTAAGAGTGATTACAGCTGTGAGTCTTTCTGGGTAAGTCTAAGAGCTTTGCACACCTGGATTGTACAATATTTGCACATTATTCTTTTAAAATTCTTCAAGCTCTGTCAAGTTGGTTGGTGATCATTGCTAGACAGCCATTTTCAAGTGGATTTAAATCAAAACTGTAACTAGGTCACTCAGGAACATTCAATGTTTTCTTGGTAAGCAACCAATGTAGATTTTGCCTTGATTTGTAGGCTGTTGTCCTGCTGAAAGGTGTATTTGTCTCCCAGTGTCTATTGGAAAGCAGACTGAACCAGGTTTTACTCTAGGATTTTGCCTGTGCTTATAGCTGTATTCCCTTTATTTTTATCCTAAGAAAAGCTCTAGTCCTTGCTGATGACAAGCATACCCATAACATGATGCAGCCACCACCATCTCGAAAAGATGAAGAGTGGTACTCAGTGACGTGCTGGATTTGCCCCAAACACTTTGTATTCAGGACAAAAAGTTCATTTCTTTGCCACATTTTTAGCTGTATTACTTAAGTGCCTTAAAGTCACTTTAACTCGACCTCCATGTACATATTACCTCAATTACCTCGACGAACGGTGCCCCCACACATTGACTCTGTACACCCAGTATATAGCCTCATTACTAACCGGTGCCCCCGCACAATGACTCTGTACACCCAGTATATAGCCTCATTACTAACCGGTGAGTGAATGTGCGGGGGTACAGGGGTACCGGTACAGAGTGAATGTGCGGGGGTACAGGGGTACCGGTACAGAGTGAATGTGCGGGGTACAGGGGTACCGGTACAGAGTGAATGTGCGGGGGTACAGGGGTACCGGTACAGAGTGAATGTGCGGGGGTACAGGGGGTACCGGTACAGAGTGAATATGCGGGGTACAGGGGTACCGGTACAGAGTGAATGTCGGGGGTACAGGGGTACCGGTACAGAGTGAATGTGCGGGGGTACAGGGGTACCGGTACAGAGTGAATGTGCGGGGGTACAGGGGTACCGGTACAGAGTGAATGTGCGGGGGTACAGGGGTACCGGTACAGAGTGAATGTGCGGGGTACAGGGGTACCGGTACAGAGTGAATGTGCGGGGGTACAGGGGTACCGGTACAGAGTGAATGTGCGGGGTACATGGGGTACCGGTACAGAGTGAATGTGCGGGGGTACAGGGGGTACCGGTACAGAGTGAATGTGCGGGGTACAGGGGGTACCGGTACAGAGTGAATGTGCGGGGTACAGGGGGTACCGGTACAGAGTGAATGTGCGGGGTACAGGGGTACCGGTACAGAGTGAATGTGCGGGGGTACAGGGGTACCGGTACAGAGTGAATGTGCGGGGTACAGGGGGTACCGGTACAGAGTGAATGTGCGGGGTACAGGGGGTACCGGTACAGAGTGAATGTGCGGGGGTACAGGGGTACCGGTACAGAGTGAATGTGCGGGGTACAGGGGGTACCGGTACAGAGTGAATGTGCGGGGTACAGGGGGTACCGGTACAGAGTGAATGTGCGGGGTACAGGGGGTACCGGTACAGAGTGAATGTGCGGGGGTACAGGTTATTCGAGGTAATTTGTACATGTAGGTGGGGGGTGAAGTGAATATGCATAGATGGTAAACAGCGAGTAGCAGCAGTGTAAAAACAAGGGGGGTCAATGTAAATAGTCTGGTGGCCATTTTATTAATTGTTCAGCAGTCTTGTGGCTTGGGGTAGAAGCTGTTAAGGAGCCTCTTGGTCCTAGACTTGGCGCTCTGGTACCGCTTGCCGTGCAGTAGCAGAGAGAACAGGCTATGACTTGGGGGCAGAAGCTGTTAAGGAGCCTCTTGGTCCTAGACTTGGTACTCTGGTACTGCTTGATGTGCGGTAGTCTATGACTTGGGTAACCGGAGTCTTTGACAATTTTGGGCCTTCCTCTGACACCAGCAGAGTGGGTTCTCTTATTGACGGTGGCAATAGTTCTGATAACTTAATATATACACAGTACCAGTCAAAAGTTTGGACACACCTACTCATTTAAGGGTTTTTCTTAATTTTTACTATTTTCTACATTGTAGAATAATAGTGAAGACATCAACACTATGAAATAACATTGTAAAGCTGTAATCAAGGCAAAGAATAAAATAAGAATAGAATCATGTTAACCACTATTATTGAACACAGAGTGAGCAATTTCGACCCCATCTCTTGCTAGCAGCATACCACCCTGCAGTCTTGCTTCTTGAAGCTAAGCAGGGTTGGTCCTGGTCAGTCCCTGGATGGGAGACCAGATGTTGCTGGATGTGGTGTAGGAGGGCCAGCAGGAGGCACTCTTTCCTCTGGTCTAAAAAAAAGATATATATCCCAATTCCCCTGGGAAGTGATTGCCCTGTGTAGGGTGCTGTCTTTTGGATGGGACGTTAAACGGGGTGTCCTGACTCTCTGTGGTCACTACAGATCCCATGGCACTTATTGTAAGAGTAGGGGTGTTAACTCCGGTGTCCTGGCTAAATTCACAATCTGACCATCATGGTCACCTAATTATCCCCGGCTCATTTATCCCTGTAACTATTCCCCAGGTTGTTGCTGTACATTATGCAACTTGTTAAGCACATCTTTACTCCTGAACTTAATTTAGACTTGCCATAACAAAAGGGGTTGAATACTTATTGACTCGAGACATTTCAGCTTAAAAAAAATGTGGGATACAAAAATTATAATTACAAACAAAATTCCACTTTTGCCGTTATGTGGTATTGTGTGGAGATCGGTAAAACAAAACATCCATGTAATACATTTTAAATGCTGTAACACAACAAAATGTGGAAAAACTAAAGGGGTGTGAACATATTCTTAGAGGTTTGACATGCTGCCCAAACAGTTGTGCAAGGTTGGTAGAATCATATTCAAATGTATGTACCCTGTGATTTCTGCCAAATGTGTCTCACACCCTGTGATTTCTGCCAAATGTGTCTCACACCCTGTGATTTCTGCCAAATGTGTCTCACACCCTGTGATTTCTGCCAAATGTGTCTCACACCAAATATGGAAGACATACACAATCAACACGTCCTCATTTTGTATTTCTTAGTCATTTTGAACATTTTCTGTCATTTTTATTTCACTTTCAAAAATGTGGAGTAGGTTGTGTGGATCGATAGGTGAAAAACATCACTTGGAATCCCGTTTTAGATTTTAAGGAAACATTTTTTTTGAAGACAGCACAAAGGTTGTGTCAATTTTCACTCGCGACTGTAGATTGAGCTGAGGGTGAGGCTGATGGTAGTTACACTCGTTATAGATTCAGGGTCTAAAGGTCATCTAAAGGTTACACATCTGGCTGGACTCTAGTCCTCCCACTCCATAGGCTGGAGCCATGGGATTGGCTGATTGGGTTTCTTAGGCACGGCAGCAGGGGCAGGAGCGAAGCCTGTTTGGTGCTTGGAGAGAGTTTTGGTCTGCTGCTGTGCTGTGGAGCCCCTCTGCCCTGTCCCCCCCAAGGCCTTGACAATGGCCTGGTCCAGCTCCAGGGCCTCATCTGTGGCTGATCTTCCCCGTAGGAGCTGTCTGATGGTGAACAGAGCCAGGTCAGACTTACAGCCCAGGTAGCTGCGCAGGTTGAGCTCTGGGAACAGAGTTTCTCTGAGAGCCTGGACCAGCTCGGTGTCTGTATGGGTAGGGGATCTCCCTCTGCTCAGCTGGCGAGACACGTCCTGCTCCAAGGAGACGTAACACAGCATGTCCTCGCTCAGACCTGACTTCCACACAGGTTGCCTGTTCTGTTGGTTCTCCCAGGGAGATGGGACTAATCTGGCAGCTCCTGCCCCCCCGGATGGCACCTTATTGGGCTTCGACCGCTGCTGCTGGAGGCTGTTCTGGGTCTGAGACCCGGTGTTCTGGTAGTGTTTGGACCCAATATGGCTCTGGGTCCAGCCTTTCTGGTAGTTTTTGAGGTCATTCCACTTCTTGCCCGGTGCTCTGGGCTTCTTTGGCAACAGCTTGTTAAGCCCATCCTGGTCTGCCAGATCTCCATCTAACAGCTGGTTGAGCCCATCCTGGTCTGCCAGATCTCCATCTAACAGCTGGTTAAGCCCATCCTGGTCTGCCAGGTCTGCCAGGTCTCCATCTAACAGCTGGTTGATGACCTGCCTCCTCAGGAACGGAGAGGTGACCGTCTGAGTAGCACCCTGTAGTCCTCTGCCTGAATCAGATGCAGAGCCAAGTACAATAGAGTTTAAGTCCCAGAGGGACATGTCCTATACGGTGTGGCGTTGGCCTGGTGCATGCATCGGCCTGGCCAATTGGGAGACATCGAAAGTAAGATTCAGATTCCCCTTCTGAAGGCAGACGGGGCCCCCTCACCCCCAGGCAAGCTAGAGGAAGAGGACATGCAGCACTGCCATGCCAAAGAGGAGCCATACTCAAGAGAGTCCTGCTATTATAAAGAAGCGTACAGCCCTTGGAAATAGAAAGTGAATTTGAGGAGATGAGAAGAACATGCAGATTCCTGTCATACTGTCAAGACCACAGAGCAGAGCATGGCATGTCATACAGACTGTATTATGGTATGTGGATCTATAGTGTGTGGTGAACCGCCACTGAAGAGAGGGCTGGCAAGTCACATTTATGAGCTAAGGGAGAGCATGGTCCTTCTGTAGCTCAGTTGGTAGAGCATGGCGCTTGTAACGCCAGGGTAGTGGGTTCGATTCCCGGGACCACCCATACGTAGAATGTATGCACACATGACTGTAAGTCGCTTTGGATAAAAGCGTCTGCTAAATGGCATATATTTATTTATATTTATATTTATCTCATTTCATCCCATTCTGAAGCGGTAGCGTTTTACTTTCTACAGACATGAAGCCCCGTCTTTTAAAAGCTCGTTGATGACGATCAAGTCAGAGATAAAGTCAGGAATAAAGTAGAGAATAATAAAGGATCAACTTGAAAAGTGAAAGTCGTGAAAAGCATCCGAGAGGACAGAGAAGCACAGTTACGGTAAGCACCAAGCAGACACCCAGAAACCATAACCAGGTGATAGCAGACGAGCTACAGACAGTTTGACAGCACTGGTCTCTACCCCACAGATCTCATCCACCCACACCGACCCTAATCTAACACCAACCCTAGTTCATAACCACCCTAATTCATCCCTCCCTAATCTAACAGCAACCCCAGTTAATCCCTCCCTAATCTAACACCGACCCCAGTTCATAACCACTCTAATCCAGCACCAACGCCAGTTCATCCCTCCCTAATCTAACACCAACCCTAGTTCATCCCTCCCTAATCTAACAGCAACCCCAGTTCATAACCACCCTAATCCAGCACCAACCCCAGGTCATCCCTCCCTAATCTAACACCAACCCTAGTTCATCCCTCCCTAATCTAACACCAACCCCAGTTCATCCCTCCCTAATCTAACACCAACCCCAGGTCATCCCTCCCTAATCTAGCACCAACCCCAGTTCATCCCTCCCTAATCTAACACCAACCCCAGGTCATCCCTCCCTAATCTAACACCAACCCCAGGTCATCCCTCCCTAATCTAACACCAACCCCAGTTCTTACCTCCCTAATCTAGCACCAACCCCAGTTCATACCACCCTAATCTAACACCAACCCCAGGTCATCCCTCCCTAATCTAACACCAACCCCAGGTCATCCCTCCCTAATCTAACACCAACCCCAGTTCTTACCTCCCTAATCTAACACCAACCCCAGGTCATCCCTCCCTAATCTAACACCAACCCCAGGTCATCCCTCCCTAATCTAACACCAACCCCAGTTCTTACCTCCCTAATCTAGCACCAACCCCAGTTCATACCACCCTAATCTAACACCAACCCCAGGTCATCCCTCCCTAATCTAACACCAACCCCAGGTCATCCCTCCCTAATCTAGCACCAACCCCAGTTCATCCCTCCCTAATCTAACACCAACCCCAGTTCATCCCTCCCTAATCTAACACCAACCCCAGGTCATCCCTCCCTAATCTAACACCAACCCCAGGTCATCCCTCCCTAATCTAACACCGACCCCAGGTCATCCCTCCCTAATCTAACACCAACCCCAGTTCATACCACCCTAATCTAGCACCAACCCCAGTTCATCCCTCCCTAATCTAGCACCAACCCCAGTTCATCCCTCCTAATCTAACACCAACCCCAGTTCATACCACCCTAATCTAACACCAACCCCAGGTCATCCCTCCCTAATCTAACACCAACCCCAGGTCATCCCTCCCTAATCTAACACCAACCCCAGGTCATCCCTCCCTAATCTAGCACCAACCCCAGTTCATCCCTCCCTAATCTAACACCAACCCCAGGTCATCCCTCCCTAATCTAGCACCAACCCCAGGTCATCCCTCCCTAATCTAACACCGACCCCAGTTCATCCCTCCCTAATCTAACACCGACCCCAGTTCATCCCTCCCTAATCTAACACCAACCCCAGGTCATCCCTCCCTAATCTAACACCGACCCCAGTTCATCCCTCCCTAATCTAACACCAACCCCAGGTCATCCCTCCCTAATCTAGCACCAACCCCAGGTCATCCCTCCCTATTCTAACACCGACCCCAGGTCATCCCTCCCTAATCTAACACCAACCCCAGTTCATACCACCCTAATCTAGCACCAACCCCAGGTCATCCCTCCCTAATCTAACACCGACCCCAGTTCATCCATTAAAGCAAAAACAATAGGTAGTTGATACCAGATGACCTTGACAGCCCCCGACCCCACAGAAATCAACCCCCAGCCCCAGGTCCCACCCCAATCTCAAGCCCCCCAGCCACAGGGCCCACCCCAATCTCAAGGCCCCCAGCCACAGGGCCCACCCCAATCTCAAGGCCCCCAGCCACAGGGCCCACCCCAGTCGACCCCAGCCAACCCCTTTAAAGCTGCTTTTTAAAGTGCTGCAGAAAAAGAAGCTTTGCCATTCATCATTCAAGCTGACTTTAATCATCATGCTCCAATAATAGATCTAACCCATTGGGCCAGTTTCCCGGACACAGATTAAGCCTAGCCCTGGACCAAAAATACTTTTCAATAGAGATTCTTAAATCCATTGAGAATGCTTCTTAGTCCAGGACTAGGCTTAATCTGTGTCCTGAAACCAGCCCATAGAGTATTAATAGTACTGTGGTAGTATTGTAGTGGTAATGTGGCAGTACAATAGTATCACTGTGGTAGTACGGTAGTAGTATGGTAGTAGTACTGTGGTAGTGCTGTGGAGGTACTGTAGTAGTAATATTCTAGTACTGTAGCAGTACTGTGGTAGTACTGTTCTAGTATTGTATTAGTGCTGTGGTAGTATTGTGGTAGTACTGTACTAGTACTGTGGTAGGAATGTGGTAGTACTGTAGTAGTACTGTAGTAGTACTGTGGTAGGACTGTGGTAGTACTGTAGTAGGACTGTGGTAGTACTGTAGTAGGACTGTGGTAGTACTGTAGTAGGACTGTGTTAGTACTGTACTAGTACTGTGGTAGTACTGTTCTAGTACTGTGGTAGTACTGTTCTAGTACTGTGGTAGTACTGTGGTATTACTGTGGTAGTACTGTACTAGTACTGTACTAGTACTGCGGTAGTACTGTAGTAGTACTGTGATTGTACTAGTACTGTGGTAGTACTGTGGTAGTGCTGTTGTAGTACTGTACCAGCACTGTGGTAGTACCGTTCTAGTACTGTAATAGTACTGTGATAGTACTGTAGTAGTACTGTTCTAGTACTGTGGTAGTGCTGTGGTAGTACTGTGGTAGTACTATGGTAGTACTGTGGTATGGCTGTGGTAGTACTGTAGTAGTGCTGTGGTAGTGCTGTAGTAGCACTGTGGTAGTACTCTAGTAGTACTGTGGTAGTACTGTGGTAGGAGTGTAGCACCATACTCACCCCCCTGGAAAGAGCAGAGCACAACTCTGTTGTCCGTGTACTGTGGTTTCCTGTAGTTGCTGTTCATGGCCACTGGGGCCGACTCCTGTTGGTGGGAGGAGTAGATGGCCGTTGCTAGGGCCAGAAACTAAGGGTACAACAAAACATCTCAGTCACAAAGCGATGTTTCAGACAGAGACAGGGCCAGAGACTAAGGGTAAACTAAGAGACAATTGGTTTATTGTGGTTTCAGATACAGTTATAAATCCATATATGTAATTGTTTTATGTTGCAGGGATAGTCGAGGAAATGAACAAGCGTGACTGACATCAAACCAAGGCCCTTTACTAGCAGAAATCTGTAAGGGCATTACGATGCTTTTGATGTAACTCTGACCCTGATGTTAAAACCCTCAGTGGAGGATACTAGATAGGCCGGCTCCAGTGTGACCCTAAACCGGTCTGATTGAGATGGACTAACCTGTTTGAGTGAGATGGACTAACCTGTTTGAGTGAGATGGACTAACCTGTTTGAGTGAGATGGACTAACCTGTCTGATTGAGATGGACTAACCTGTTTGAGTGAGATGGACTAACCTGTTTGAGTGAGATGGACTAACCTGTTTGAGTGAGGTGGACTAACCTGTTTGAGTGAGATGGACTAACCTGTTTGAGTGAGGTGGACTAACCTGTTTGAGTGAGATGGACTAACCTGTTTGAGTGAGATGGTGACAGGGTTTTTGAACACAGTCCAAAGCACGCTGGGATAGCAGGGGGGAGTGGTCAACGAGCCATCATAACGGTAGTATTCATCCAAGAGTACAGGCAGCAGACTGCGGATGTTGAAGGCTGGGACCTGCACCCTCTGATCTACATGTTCCAATAGAAAGGAATTAAATTGAATATAATGGAATGGAATAGGATGGAATGGAATGGAATAGGATGGAATGGAATGGAATAGAATAGAATAGGATGGAATGGAATAGAATGGAATGGAATGGAGTGGAATGGGATGGAATGGAATGGAATAGGATGGAATGGAGTGGAATGGAATAGGACGGAATGGAATGAAATAGAATGGAATGGAGTGGAATGGGATGGAATGGAATAGGATGGAATGGAATAGAATGGAGTGGAATGGGATGGAATAGGATGGAATGGAATGGAATAGGATGGAATGGAATGGAATGGAATAGGATGGAATGGAATGGAATAGGATGGAATGGAATGGAATGGAATAGGATGGAATTGAATGGAATAGGATGGAATGGAATGGAATGGAATGGAATAGGATGGAATGGAATGGAATAGGATGGAATGGAATGGAATGGAATAGGATGGAATGGAATGGAATGGAATAGGATGGAATGGAATGGAATGGAATAGGATGGAATGGAATGGAGTGGAATGGAATGGAGTGGAATGGGATGGAATAGGATGGAATGGAATGGAATGGAATGGAGTGGAATGGAATGGAATGGAGTGGAATGGAATGGATGGAATGGAATGGAATGGAATAGGATGGAATGGAATGGAATGGAATAGGATGGAATGGAATGGAATATGATGGAATGGAATGGAATAGGATGGAATGGAATGGAATAGGATGGAATGGAATAGGATGGAATGGAATGGAATGGAATAGGATGGAATGGAATGGAATGGAATAGGATGGAATGGAATGGAATAGGATGGAATGGAATAGGATGGAATGGAATAGGATGGAATGGAATAGGATGGAATGGAATAGGATGGAATGGAATAGGATGGAATGGAATGGAATAGGATGGAATGGAATAAGATGGAATGGAATGGAATAGGATGGAATGGAATGGAATGGAATCGGATGGAATGGAATAGGATGGAGTGGAATGGAATAGGATGGAATGGAATAGGGTGGAATAGGATGGAATGGAATATGATGGAATGGAATAGGATGGAATGGAATAGGATGGAATGGAATGGAATAGGATGGAGTGGAATGGAATAGGATGGAATGGAATAGGATGGAATGGAATAGGATTGAATGGAATAGAATGGAATAGGATGCAGTGGAATGGAATGGAATAGGTTGGAATGGAATGAAATAGGATGGAGTGGAATGGAATAGGATGGAATGGAATAGGACGGAATGGAATAGGATGGAATAGGATGGAATGGAATGGAATGGAATAGGATGGAATGGAATGGATTAGGATGGAATGGAATAGGATGGAATGGAATGGAATAGGATGGAATGGAATAGGATGGAATGGAATGGAATAGGATGGAATGGAATGGAATAGGATGGAATGGAATAGGATGGAATGGAATGGAATAGGATGGAATGGAATGGAATAGGATGGAATGGAATAGGATGGAGTGGAATGGAATAGGATGGAATAGGATGGAATGGAATAGGGTGGAATAGGATGGAATGGAATGGAATAGGATGGAATGGAATGGAATAGGATGGAATGTAATAGGATGGAATGGAATGGAATAGAATGGAATAGGATGGAGTGGAATGGAATGGAGTGGAATGGAATGGAATAGGATGGAATGGAATAGGATGGAGTGGAATGGAATAGGATGGAATGGAATAGGATGGAATGGAATGGAATAGAATGGAATAGGATGCAGTGGAATGGAATGGAATAGGATGGAATGGAATGAAATAGGATGGAGTGGAATGGAATAGGATGGAATGGAATAGGACGGAATGGAATAGGATGGAATGGAATAGGATGGAATGGAATGGAATAGAATAGAATGGAATGGAATAGGATGGACTGGAATAGAATTTAATGGAATAGGATGGAATAGAATATAATGGAATAGAATGGAATGGAAAAGGATGGAATATAATATAATTGAATGGAATGGAATAGAACAGAACAGAATGGAATATAATATAATATAATGGAATGGAATACGATGGAATATAATTTAATGGAATGGAAAAGGATGGAATATAATAGAATTGAATGGAATAAAACAGAATGGAATAGAATATAATGGAATTAATGTAGTCTAAAACGCACCTCTGTATTTAATACCATTGATGTACTTGAGGAACTGAGCAAACGCTGGGTTGAATTCCCCGACCTGCAGCAGAGGTACAGTTAGTTAGTGATGCTTACTAATAGACGGTCCCAAATCACTCCCTGTCCCTCCAACTGGCACTATCCCCTTGATGTTTGCAGACTTGTAAGGTGTAAGAATCCAAGAATTATGACCAAGGGGAAAGGGTAAGGAGCAATTTTGGGACTGTCTGAGAGTCTGTAGTGAGCCTCTCGGGTCCTCTCCTCTCCTCTCCTCTCCTCTCCTCTCCTCTCCTCTCCCTCTCCTCCTCTCCTCTCCTCTCCTCTCCTCTCCTCTTCTCTTCTTCGCTCCTCTCTTCTCTTCTTCGCTCATCTCCCCTCCTCTCATCCTGCTACTCTCCTATCTCCTCCTCATCTTCTCTTCTCCTTTCGTCCCTCCTCTCCTCCACTTACTTCCCCTCTCCTTGATGCCCCTACCTCTACCTCTACCCTACTCACCTCTATCAGAACTCCCAGTACAGCCAGGCCGTCTGACTTGTCTGCTGCCACAGAGATGTTGGGGTACTTGTCTGAGTTGAAGAGCACCATATGCATCTGAGGAGAGACATTGGGAGAGATAAGTCAGGATACCCTGTAGCTACAAACACTTATGTCACCATCAGTCACAGGGTAATGTAATTATATATACCCTAACTCTATCTAGTCTAGTTTATCAGGGTAATGTCAGTAGGTATAAATCGATGAACCTAGCCTGGCATGCAGGTGATGGCCCATACATCTGCACTATATACACTATATGCATTCAGAAAGCATTCAGACCCCTTGACTTTTTCCACATTTTGATACGTTGCAGCCTGCATGTATTAAATTGTTAGTTTCCCTCATAAATCTACACACAAAACCCCATAATTAAAAAAGCAAAAATAGTTTTTTAAAATGTATATAAAAAATAAAAATAAATTACATATCCCATTTACATATGTTTTCAGACCCTTTACTCAGTACTTTGTTGAAGCACATTTGGCAGTGATTACAGCCTTGAGTCTTCTTGGGTATGACGCTACAAGCTTGGCACTCTTGTATTTGGGGAGTTTCTCCCATTCTTCTCTGCAGATCCTCTCCAACTCTGTGCGTCGCTGCACAGCTATTTTTGGGTCTCTCCTGAGATGTTAGATCTGGTTCAAGTCTGGGCTCAGGCTGGGCCACTCAAGGACATTCAGTGACTTGTCCTGAAGCCACTCCTGCATTGTCTTGGCTGTGTGCTTGTTGTGCTTTTGGAAGGTGAACCTTCGCCCCAGTCTGAGGTCTTGAGCGCTCTGTAGCAGGTTTTCATCAAGGATCTCTCTGTACTTTGCTCTGTTCATCTTTCTCTCGATCTTGACTAGTCTCCCAGTCCCTGCTGCTGAAAAACATCCCCCACGGTGTGATGCTGCCACCACCATGCTTCACCGTAGGGATGGTGCCAGGTTTCCTCCAGATGTGACACTTGGCATTCAGGCCAAAGAGTTCAAACTTGGTTTCATCAAACCAGAGAATCTTGTTTCTCATGGTCTGAGAATCTTTAGGAGATTTTTGGAGCGAGCTGTCACGTGCCTTTTACTGAGGAATGGCTTCCGTCTGGCCACTCTACCATAAAGGCCTGATTGGTGGAGTGCTGCAGAGATGGCTGTCCTTCTGGAAGGCTCTCCCACTTCCACAGAGAAACTCTGGAGCTCTGTCAGAGTGACCATCGGGTTCTTGGTCACCTCCCTGGCCAAGGCCTTTGTCCCCTGATTGCTCAGTTTGGCCGGGCGGCCAGCTCTAGGAAGAGTCTTGATGGTTCCAAACACTGTGTTATTGGGGACCTTCAATGCTGCAGAAATGCATCGGAAATGCAACTGCTTCTGGATGCAACGTCAGCACAAGAACTGTTCGTAGGGAGCTTCATGAAATGGGTTTCCATGGCCGAGCAGCCGCACACAAGCCTAAGATCACTATGTGCAATGCCAAGCGTCGGCTGGAGTGGTGTACATTTTGCCGCCATTGGTCTCTGGAGCAGTGGAAAGCCTTCCCGGAAGAGTAGGGGATGTTATAGCAGCAAAGGGGGGACCAACTCCATATTAATGCCCTTGATTTTAGAATGAGATGTTTAACGAGCAGGTGTCCACATACTGTTGGTCATGTAGTGAATCTTCTCCTTCCTCACTATAAATAGTCTTGGAGAGAACTATCCATCCATCTTCTCCTTCTCAACTAGTACCTCTTCCCTGCAGACCATCATCATAGTCTTGGAGAGGACTATCCATCCATCTTCTCCTTCTCAACTAGTACCTCTTCCCTGCAGACCATCATCATAGTCTTGAGAGGACTATCCATCCATCTTCTCCTTCTCAACTAGTACCTCTTCCTGCAGACCATCATCATAGTCTTGGAGAGGACTATCCATCCATCTTCTCCTTCTCAATTAGTACCTCTTCCCTGCAGACCATCATCATAGTCTTGGAGAGGACTATCCATCCATCTTCTCCTTCTCAACTTGTACCTCTTCCCTGTAGACCATCATCATAGTCTTGGAGAGTCCAGTCAGTGTGTGTGGGTAGAGTCCAGACAGTGTGTGTGGGTAGAGTCCAGTCAGTGTGTGGGTAGAGTCCAGTCAGTGTGTGGGTAGAGTCCAGTCAGTGTGTGTGGGTAGAGTCCAGTCAGTGTGTGTGGGTAGAGTCCAGTCAGTGTGTGGATAGAGTCCAGTCAGTGTGTGGGTAGAGTCCAGTCAGTGTGTGGGTAGAGTCCAGTCAGTGTGTGTGGGTAGAGTCCAGTCAGTGTGTGTGGGTAGAGTCCAGTCAGTGTGGGTGGGTAGAGTCCAGTCAGTGTGTGGGTAGAGTCCAGTCAGTGTGTGGGTAGAGTCCAGTCAGTGTGTGGGTAGAGTCCAGTCAGTGTGTGTGGGTAGAGTCCAATCAGTGTGGGTGGGTAGAGTCCAGTCAGTGTGTGGGTAGAGTCCAGTCAGTGTGTGGGTAGAGTCCAGTCAGTGTGTGGGTAGAGTCAGTGTGTGGGTAGAGTCCAGTCAGTGTGTGGGTAGAGTCCAGTCAGTGTGTGTGGGTAGAGTCCAATCAGTGTGGGTGGGTAGAGTCCAGTCAGTGTGTGGGTAGAGTCCAGTCAGTGTGTGTGGGTAGAGTCAGTGTGTGGGTAGAGTCCAGTCAGTGTGTGGGTAGAGTCCAGACAGTGTGTGGGTAGAGTCCAGTCAGTGTGTGTGGGTAGAGTCCAGACAGTGTGTGGGTAGAGTCCAGTCAGTGTGTGGGTAGAGTCCAGTCAGTGTGTGGGTAGAGTCCAGTCAGAGTGTGTGGGTAGAGTCCAGTCAGAGTGTGTGGGTAGAGTCCAGTCAGAGTGTGTGGGTAGAGTCCAGACAGTGTGTGTGGGTAGAGTCCAGACAGTGTGTGTGGGTAGAGTCCAGTCAGTGTGTGTGGGTAGAGTCCAGTCAGTGTGTGGGTAGAGTCCAGACAGTGTGTGTGGGTAGAGTCCAGTCAGTGTGTGTGGGTAGAGTCCAGTCAGTGTGTGTGGGTAGAGTCCAGTCAGTGTGTGTGGGTAGAGTCCAGTCAGAGTGTGTGGGTAGAGTCCAGACAGTGTGTGTGGGTAGAGTCCAGTCAGAGTGTGTGGGTAGAGTCCAGTCAGTGTGTGTGGGTAGAGTCCAGACAGTGTGTGGGTAGAGTCCAGTCAGAGTGTGTGGGTAGAGTCCAGTCAGTGTGTGTGGGTAGAGTCCAGTCAGTGTGTGTGGGTAGAGTCCAGTCAGTGTGTGTGGGTAGAGTCCAGCCAGCGTGTGTGGGCAGAGTCCAGTCAGCGTGTGTGGGTAGAGTCCAGACAGAGTGTGTGGGTAGAGTCCAGTCAGTGTGTGTGGGTAGAGTCCAGTCAGTGTGTGTGGGTAGAGTCCAGTCAGAGTGTGTGGGTAGAGTCCAGTCAGTGTGTGTGGGTAGAGTCCAGTCAGTGTGTGGGTAGAGTCCAGTCAGAGTGTGTGGGTAGAGTCCAGTCAGTGTGTGTGGGTAGAGTCCAGTCAGTGTGTGTGGGTAGAGTCCAGTCAGTGTGTGGGTAGAGTCCAGTCAGTGTGTGTGGATAGAGTCCAGTCAGTGTGTGTGGGTAGAGTCCAGTCAGTGTGTGCGGATAGAGTCCAGTCAGTGTGTGTGGGTAGAGTCCAGTCAGTGTGTGGGTAGAGTCCAGTCAGTGTGTGTGGGTAGAGTCCAGACAGTGTGTGTGGGTAGAGTCCAGTCAGTGTGTGGGTAGAGTCCAGTCAGTGTGTGGGTAGAGTCCAGTCAGTGTGTGTGGGTAGAGTCCAGTCAGTGTGTGTGGGTAGAGTCCAGTCAGTGTGTGGATAGAGTCCAGTCAGTGTGTGGGTAGAGTCCAGTCAGTGTGTGGGTAGAGTCCAGTCAGTGTGTGTGGGTAGAGTCCAGTCAGTGTGTGTGGGTAGAGTCCAGTCAGTGTGGGTGGGTAGAGTCCAGTCAGTGTGTGGGTAGAGTCCAGTCAGTGTGTGGGTAGAGTCCAGTCAGTGTGTGGGTAGAGTCCAGTCAGTGTGTGTGGGTAGAGTCCAATCAGTGTGGGTGGGTAGAGTCCAGTCAGTGTGTGGGTAGAGTCCAGTCAGTGTGTGGGTAGAGTCCAGTCAGTGTGTGTGGGTAGAGTCAGTGTGTGGGTAGAGTCCAGTCAGTGTGAGGGTAGAGTCCAGACAGTGTGTGGGTAGAGTCCAGTCAGTGTGTGTGGGTAGAGTCCAGACAGTGTGTGGGTAGAGTCCAGTCAGTGTGTGGGTAGAGTCCAGTCAGAGTGTGTGGGTAGAGTCCAGTCAGAGTGTGTGGGTAGAGTCCAGTCAGAGTGTGTGGGTAGAGTCCAGACAGTGTGTGTGGGTAGAGTCCAGACAGTGTGTGTGGGTAGAGTCCAGTCAGTGTGTGTGGGTAGAGTCCAGTCAGTGTGTGGGTAGAGTCCAGACAGTGTGTGTGGGTAGAGTCCAGTCAGTGTGTGTGGGTAGAGTCCAGTCAGTGTGTGTGGGTAGAGTCCAGTCAGTGTGTGTGGGTAGAGTCCAGTCAGAGTGTGTGGGTAGAGTCCAGACAGTGTGTGTGGGTAGAGTCCAGTCAGAGTGTGTGGGTAGAGTCCAGTCAGTGTGTGTGGGTAGAGTCCAGACAGTGTGTGGGTAGAGTCCAGTCAGAGTGTGTGGGTAGAGTCCAGTCAGTGTGTGGGTAGAGTCCAGTCAGTGTGTGTGGGTAGAGTCAGTGTGTGGGTAGAGTCCAGTCAGTGTGTGGGTAGAGTCCAGACAGTGTGTGGGTAGAGTCCAGTCAGTGTGTGTGGGTAGAGTCCAGACAGTGTGTGGGTAGAGTCCAGTCAGTGTGTGGGTAGAGTCCAGTCAGTGTGTGGGTAGAGTCCAGTCAGAGTGTGTGGGTAGAGTCCAGTCAGAGTGTGTGGGTAGAGTCCAGTCAGAGTGTGTGGGTAGAGTCCAGACAGTGTGTGTGGGTAGAGTCCAGACAGTGTGTGTGGGTAGAGTCCAGTCAGTGTGTGTGGGTAGAGTCCAGTCAGTGTGTGGGTAGAGTCCAGACAGTGTGTGTGGGTAGAGTCCAGTCAGTGTGTGTGGGTAGAGTCCAGTCAGTGTGTGTGGGTAGAGTCCAGTCAGTGTGTGTGGGTAGAGTCCAGTCAGAGTGTGTGGGTAGAGTCCAGACAGTGTGTGTGGGTAGAGTCCAGTCAGAGTGTGTGGGTAGAGTCCAGTCAGTGTGTGTGGGTAGAGTCCAGACAGTGTGTGGGTAGAGTCCAGTCAGAGTGTGTGGGTAGAGTCCAGTCAGAGTGTGTGGGTAGAGTCCAGTCAGAGTGTGTGGGTAGAGTCCAGACAGTGTGTGTGGGTAGAGTCCAGACAGTGTGTGTGGGTAGAGTCCAGTCAGTGTGTGTGGGTAGAGTCCAGTCAGTGTGTGGGTAGAGTCCAGACAGTGTGTGTGGGTAGAGTCCAGTCAGTGTGTGTGGGTAGAGTCCAGTCAGTGTGTGTGGGTAGAGTCCAGTCAGTGTGTGTGGGTAGAGTCCAGTCAGAGTGTGTGGGTAGAGTCCAGACAGTGTGTGTGGGTAGAGTCCAGTCAGAGTGTGTGGGTAGAGTCCAGTCAGTGTGTGTGGG
This sequence comes from Oncorhynchus keta, assembly GCF_023373465.1. Classification (NCBI taxonomy): domain Eukaryota; kingdom Metazoa; phylum Chordata; class Actinopteri; order Salmoniformes; family Salmonidae; genus Oncorhynchus; species Oncorhynchus keta. Next base: position 36,145 of record NW_026289992.1, read on the forward strand.
TAGAGTCCAGACAGTGTGTGGGTAGAGTCCAGTCAGAGTGTGTGGGTAGAGTCCAGTCAGTGTGTGGGTAGAGTCCAGTCAGTGTGTGTGGGTAGAGTCAGTGTGTGGGTAGAGTCCAGTCAGTGTGTGGGTAGAGTCCAGACAGTGTGTGGGTAGAGTCCAGTCAGTGTGTGTGGGTAGAGTCCAGACAGTGTGTGGGTAGAGTCCAGTCAGTGTGTGGGTAGAGTCCAGTCAGTGTGGGTAGAGTCCAGTCAGAGTGTGTGGGTAGAGTCCAGTCAGAGTGTGTGGGTAGAGTCCAGTCAGAGTGTGTGGGTAGAGTCCAGACAGTGTGTGTGGGTAGAGTCCAGACAGTGTGTGTGGGTAGAGTCCAGTCAGTGTGTGTGGGTAGAGTCCAGTCAGTGTGTGGGTAGAGTCCAGACAGTGTGTGTGGGTAGAGTCCAGTCAGTGTGTGTGGGTAGAGTCCAGTCAGTGTGTGTGGGTAGAGTCCAGTCAGTGTGTGTGGGTAGAGTCCAGTCAGAGTGTGTGGGTAGAGTCCAGACAGTGTGTGTGGGTAGAGTCCAGTCAGAGTGTGTGGGTAGAGTCCAGTCAGTGTGTGTGGGTAGAGTCCAGACAGTGTGTGGGTAGAGTCCAGTCAGAGTGTGTGGGTAGAGTCCAGTCAGTGTGTGTGGGTAGAGTCCAGTCAGTGTGTGTGGGTAGAGTCCAGTCAGTGTGTGTGGGTAGAGTCCAGTCAGAGTGTGTGGGTAGAGTCCAGACAGTGTGTGTGGGTAGAGTCCAGTCAGAGTGTGTGGGTAGAGTCCAGTCAGTGTGTGTGGGTAGAGTCCAGTCAGTGTGTGTGGGTAGAGTCCAGTCAGAGTGTGTGGGTAGAGTCCAGTCAGTGTGTGTGGGTAGAGTCCAGTCAGTGTGTGGGTAGAGTCCAGTCAGAGTGTGTGGGTAGAGTCCAGTCAGTGTGTGGGTAGAGTCCAGTCAGTGTGTGTGGGTAGAGTCCAGTCAGTGTGTGGGTAGAGTCCAGTCAGTGTGTGTGGATAGAGTCCAGTCAGTGTGTGTGGGTAGAGTCCAGTCAGTGTGTGCGGATAGAGTCCAGTCAGTGTGTGTGGGTAGAGTCCAGTCAGTGTGTGGGTAGAGTCCAGTCAGTGTGTGTGGGTAGAGTCCAGACAGTGTGTGTGGGTAGAGTCCAGTCAGTGTGTGGGTAGAGTCCAGTCAGTGTGTGGGTAGAGTCCAGTCAGTGTGTGTGGGTAGAGTCCAGTCAGTGTGTGTGGGTAGAGTCCAGTCAGTGTGTGGATAGAGTCCAGTCAGTGTGTGGGTAGAGTCCAGTCAGTGTGTGGGTAGAGTCCAGTCAGTGTGTGTGGGTAGAGTCCAGTCAGTGTGTGTGGGTAGAGTCCAGTCAGTGTGGGTGGGTAGAGTCCAGTCAGTGTGTGGGTAGAGTCCAGTCAGTGTGTGGGTAGAGTCCAGTCAGTGTGTGGGTAGAGTCCAGTCAGTGTGTGTGGGTAGAGTCCAATCAGTGTGGGTGGGTAGAGTCCAGTCAGTGTGTGGGTAGAGTCCAGTCAGTGTGTGGGTAGAGTCCAGTCAGTGTGTGTGGGTAGAGTCAGTGTGTGGGTAGAGTCCAGTCAGTGTGAGGGTAGAGTCCAGACAGTGTGTGGGTAGAGTCCAGTCAGTGTGTGTGGGTAGAGTCCAGACAGTGTGTGGGTAGAGTCCAGTCAGTGTGTGGGTAGAGTCCAGTCAGAGTGTGTGGGTAGAGTCCAGTCAGAGTGTGTGGGTAGAGTCCAGTCAGAGTGTGTGGGTAGAGTCCAGACAGTGTGTGTGGGTAGAGTCCAGACAGTGTGTGTGGGTAGAGTCCAGTCAGTGTGTGTGGGTAGAGTCCAGTCAGTGTGTGGGTAGAGTCCAGACAGTGTGTGTGGGTAGAGTCCAGTCAGTGTGTGTGGGTAGAGTCCAGTCAGTGTGTGTGGGTAGAGTCCAGTCAGTGTGTGGGTAGAGTCCAGTCAGAGTGTGTGGGTAGAGTCCAGACAGTGTGTGTGGGTAGAGTCCAGTCAGAGTGTGTGGGTAGAGTCCAGTCAGTGTGTGTGGGTAGAGTCCAGACAGTGTGTGGGTAGAGTCCAGTCAGAGTGTGTGGGTAGAGTCCAGTCAGTGTGTGGGTAGAGTCCAGACAGTGTGTGTGGGTAGAGTCCAGTCAGTGTGTGTGGGTAGAGTCCAGTCAGTGTGTGTGGGTAGAGTCCAGTCAGTGTGTGTGGGTAGAGTACAGTCAGTGTGTGTGGGTAGAGTCCAGTCAGTGTGTGTGGGTAGAGTCCAGTCAGAGTGTGTGGGTAGAGTCCAGACAGTGTGTGTGGGTAGAGTCCAGTCAGAGTGTGTGGGCAGAGTCCAGTCAGTGTGTGTGGGTAGAGTCCAGTCAGTGTGTGTGGGTAGAGTCCAGTCAGAGTGTGTGGGTAGAGTCCAGTCAGTGTGTGTGGGTAGAGTCCAGTCAGTGTGTGGGTAGAGTCCAGTCAGAGTGTGTGGGTAGAGTCCAGTCAGTGTGTGTGGGTAGAGTCCAGTCAGTGTGTGTGGGTAGAGTCCAGTCAGTGTGTGGGTAGAGTCCAGTCAGTGTGTGGATAGAGTCCAGTCAGTGTGTGTGGGTAGAGTCCAGTCAGTGTGTGTGGATAGAGTCCAGTCAGTGTGTGTGGGTAGAGTCCAGTCAGTGTGTGGGTAGAGTCCAGTCAGTGTGTGGGTAGAGTCCAGTCAGTGTGTGTGGATAGAGTCCAGTCAGTGTGTGTGGGTAGAGTCCAGTCAGTGTGTGGGTAGAGTCCAGTCAGTGTGTGTGGGTAGAGTCCAGACAGTGTGTGTGGGTAGAGTCCAGTCAGTGTGTGGGTAGAGTCCAGTCAGTGTGTGTGGGTAGAGTCCAGTCAGTGTGTGGGTAGAGTCCAGTCAGAGTGTGTGGGTAGAGTCCAGTCAGTGTGTGGGTAGAGTCCAGTCAGTGTGTGTGGGTAGAGTCCAGTCAGTGTGTGTGGGTAGAGTCCAGTCAGTGTGTGGGCAGAGTCCAGTCAGAGTGTGTGGGTAGAGTCCAGACAGTGTGTGTGGGTAGAGTCCAGACAGTGTGTGTGGGTAGAGTCCAGTCAGTGTGTGTGGGTAGAGTCCAGACAGTGTGTGGGTAGAGTCCAGTCAGTGTGTGTGGGTAGAGTCCAGTCAGTGTGTGGGTAGAGTCCAGACAGTGTGTGTGGGTAGAGTCCAGTCAGTGTGTGGGTAGAGTCCAGACAGTGTGTGGGTAGAGTCCAGTCAGTGTGTGGGTAGAGTCCAGACAGTGTGTGGGTAGAGTCCAGTCAGTGTGTGGGTAGAGTCCAGTCAGTGTGTGTGGGTAGAGTCCAGTCAGAGTGTGTGGGTAGAGTCCAGACAGTGTGTGTGGGTAGAGTCCAGTCAGTGTGTGTGGGTAGAGTCCAGACAGTGTGTGTGGGTAGAGTCCAGTCAGTGTGTGGGTAGAGTCCAGTCAGTGTGTGTGGGTAGAGTCCAGTCAGTGTGTGGGTAGAGTCCAGTCAGAGTGTGTGGGTAGAGTCCAGTCAGTGTGTGGGTAGAGTCCAGTCAGTGTGTGTGGGTAGAGTCCAGTCAGTGTGTGTGGGTAGAGTCCAGTCAGTGTGTGTGGGTAGAGTCCAGACAGTGTGTGTGGGTAGAGTCCAGTCAGTGTGTGGGTAGAGTCCAGTCAGTGTGTGTGGGTAGAGTCCAGTCAGTGTGTGGGTAGAGTCCAGTCAGAGTGTGTGGGTAGAGTCCAGTCAGTGTGTGGGTAGAGTCCAGTCAGTGTGTGTGGGTAGAGTCCAGTCAGTGTGTGTGGGTAGAGTCCAGTCAGTGTGTGGGTAGAGTCCAGTCAGAGTGTGTGGGTTAGGGTTCTTCTGTAGCTCAGTTGGTAGAGCATGGCGCTTGTAACGCCAGGGAAGTGGGTTCAATCCCGGGACCACCCATACGTAGAATGTATGCACACATGACTGTAAGTCGCTTTGGATAAAAGCGTCTGCTAAATGGCATATATTATTATTATTATATTAGAGTCCAGACAGTGTGTGTGGGTAGAGTCCAGTCAGTGTGTGGATAGAGTCCAGTCAGTGTGTGTGGGTAGAGTCCAATCAGTGTGGGTGGGTAGAGTCCAGTCAGTGTGTGGGTAGAGTCCAGTCAGTGTGTGGGTAGAGTCCAGTCAGTGTGTGGGTAGAGTCCAGACAGTGTGTGTGGGTAGAGTCCAGTCAGTGTGTGGGTAGAGTCCAGACAGTGTGTGGGTAGAGTCCAGTCAGTGTGTGGGTAGAGTCCAGTCAGTGTGTGTGGGTAGAGTCCAGTCAGAGTGTGTGGGTAGAGTCCAGAGAGTGTGTGTGGGTAGAGTCCAGTCAGTGTGTGTGGGTAGAGTCCAGTCAGAGTGTGTGGGTAGAGTCCAGTCAGTGTGTGTGGGTAGAGTCCAGTCAGTGTGTGTGGGTAGAGTCCAGTCAGTGTGTGGGTAGAGTCCAGTCAGAGTGTGTGGGTAGAGTCCAGTCAGTGTGTGGGTAGAGTCCAGTCAGTGTGTGTGGGTAGAGTCCAGTCAGTGTGTGTGGGTAGAGTCCAGACAGTGTGTGGGTAGAGTCCAGTCAGTGTGTGTGGGTAGAGTCCAGTCAGTGTGTGGGTAGAGTCCAGTCAGTGTGTGGGTAGAGTCAGACAGTGTGTGTGGGTAGAGTCCAGTCAGTGTGGGTAGAGTCCAGACAGTGTGTGGGTAGAGTCCAGTCAGTGTGTGTGGGTAGAGTCCAGACAGTGTGTGTGGGTAGAGTCCAGTCAGTGTGTGGGTAGATTCATCTGATTCACATTTGGAGGTCCTACCTCCATTCCCTTATTTCTAATTGCATTGCATTTAGACATGACAATGAAAAGCAAACATTTTAAAAATACTTCACAGTGAACCCGCCCATTGCAGTCTCTCATTTTCCACCAAAGATTAACTGAATCATAAAAGAGTTCTACATACTGTCATTCATGGTTCTCATCTACAGACATTCTGTCATTCATGGTTCTCATCTATAGACTGGAAAGAATGGATGAAGGTTCTCTGTCTTGATCCACAGAGCTAGACGATACACCTTCTGATAGTTCTGTCTTGAACCACAGAGCTAGACGATACACCTTCTAATGGTTCTCTGTCTTGAACCACAGAGCTAGACGATACATCTTCTAATGGTTCTCTGTCTTGATCCACAGAGCTAGACGATACACCTTCTAATGGTTCTCTGTCTTGATCCACAGAGCTAGACGATACACCTAATAGTTCTCTGTCTTGAACCACAGAGCTAGACGATACATCTTCTAATGGTTCTCTGTCTTGATCCACAGAGCTAGACGATACACCTTCTAATGGTTCTCTGTCTTGATCCACAGAGCTAGACGATACACCTTCTAATGGTTCTCTGTCTTGAACCACAGAGCTAGACGATACATCTTCTAATGGTTCTCTGTCTTGATCCACAGAGCTAGACGATACACCTTCTGATAGTTCTGTCTTGAACCACAGAGCTAGACGATACACCTTCTAATGGTTCTCTGTCTTGAACCACAGAGCTAGACGATACATCTTCTGATAGTTCTGTCTTGATCCACAGAGCTAGACGATACACCTTCTGATAGTTCTGTCTTGATCCACAGAGCTAGACGATACACCTTCTAATGGTTCTCTGTCTTGATCCACAGAGCTAGACGATACACCTTCTGATAGTTCTCTGTCTTGAACCACAGAGCTAGACGATACATCTTCTGATAGTTCTGTCTTGATCCACAGAGCTAGACGATACACCTTCTGATAGTTCTGTCTTGAACCACAGAGCTAGACGATACACCTTCTAATGGTTCTCTGTCTTGATCCACAGAGCTAGACGATACACCTTCTAATGGTTCTCTGTCTTGATCCACAGAGCTAGACGATACATCTTCTAATGGTTCTCTGTCTTGATCCACAGAGCTAGACGATACACCTTCTAATGGTTCTCTGTCTTGATCCACAGAGCTAGACGATACACCTTCTAATGGTTCTCTGTCTTGATCCACAGAGCTAGACGATACACCTTCTAATGGTTCTCTGTCTTGATCCACAGAGCTAGACGATACACCTTCTGATAGTTCTGTCTTGAACCACAGAGCTAGACGATACATCTTCTAATGCATATTGTTTCTCCCTGTTTACAGTTTATTTAAATTGTAATGTTCTGAGAGTCTAAAACCAGAACGGAGCACAGATTCCTTCACTGGAATCTAGATATAGATAGTGATGATGTCATCCAAACCACACAGACCAGACTCTAACTGAGTGTTCAATTATACTATAAAATGGAAGATGCACAATAAGCTGGTTTTCTAACTGTTGAATGGGGAAAGGGTGTGTTCCTCAAAATGCACAGCTGACTACCACTTGGGCCACTTGATGTTGAGAGAAATAGGACAGAGATTTACAGACAGACAGGCGGTCAGCTCTCTGAAACTCCCTCAGCTGTAGTCTGGACAGAAGGCCAGCGTGAGTGTGTGTGTGTGTGTGTGTGTTGTTGTGAGGGTGTGTGTTGTTGTGAGGGGTGTGTGTGTTGTGAGGGTGTGTGTGTGTGTGTTGACCCTGTGTTAATTATATTATGGGAAGACTTCAAAGGGCTGTCTGTGTGTGTGTGTGTGTGTGTGTGTGTGTGTGTGTGTGTGTGTGTGTGTGTGTGTGTGTGTGTGTGTGTGTGTGTGTGTGTGTGTGTGTGTGTGTGTGTGTGTGTGTGTGTGTGTGTGTGTGTGTGTGTGTGTGTGCGTGTGTGTGTGTGTGTGTGTGTGTGTGTGTCTGTGTGTTGTGAGTGGTGGTGTTAATGGCTCCAGTCTCTGTACCCATTAAATGTCAGCAGCTGAAGTCACTGGCTTTCACATAATTAGTCTGAGCCATCAAACTGTCCAGAACGCTGAAGGCCACCTGGTGGTCAACTTTCCAAAGTTCCCCGCTCCTCTGCAAACTCCACTGGCTTTCCAGTCGAAGCCCACATCCACTTCCAGACCATGGTACATGCCTACGGAGCAGCAAGAGGCGCGGCCCTTCCCTACCTGCAGGCTATGCTAAAACCCTACACCCCAACCAGAGCCCTCCGTTCTGCCACCTCTGGTCTCTTGAACCAGAGGTGGCTCCCTCAGCCCAGTCTAAGCTCTCATCTATCCTGCCACCCCAATGGTGTCGCCATCTTCCCCCTGAAGCTAGGACAGCAGAGTCCATCTTCCCCCTGAAGCTAGGACAGCAGAGTCCATCTTCCCCCTGAAGCTAGGACAGCAGAGTCCCTGTCCATCTTCCCCTGAAGCTAGGACAGCAGAGTCCCTGTCCATCTTCCCCTGAAGCTAGGACAGCAGAGTCCATCTTCCCCCTGAAGCTAGGACAGCAGAGTCCCTGTCCATCTTCCCCTGAAGCTAGGACAGCAGAGTCCATCTTCCCCCTGAAGCTAGGACAGCAGAGTCCATTCCCATCTTCTGAAAACATCTGAAACCTCTTCAACGTGTATCTTAAATAAGATCTCAGTCAGTCTTATCCCCTGTAGGTCTCTGTCCCAGCTGTAGGTCTCTACCCCAGCTGTATGTCTCTACCCCAGCTGTAGGTCTCTACCCCAGCTGTAGGTCTCTACCCCAGCTGTAGGTCTCTGTCCCAGCTGTAGGTCTCTACCCCAGCTGTAGGTCTCTACCCCAACTGTAGGTCTCTGTCCCAGCTGTAGGTCTCTACCCCAGCTGTAGGTCTCTACCCTAGCTGTAGGTCTCTGCCCCAGCTGTAGGTCTCTACCCCAGCTGTAGGTCTCTACCCCAGCTGTAGGTCTCTGTCCCAGCTGTAGGTCTCTGTCCCAGCTGTAGGTCTCTACCCCAGCTGTAGGTCTCTGTCCCAGCTGTAGGTCTCTACCCCAGCTGTAGGTCTCTACCCCAGCTGTAGGTCTCTGTCCCAGCTGTAGGTCTCTACCCCAGCTGTAGGTCTCTACCCCAGCTGTAGGTCTCTGTCCCAGCTGTAGGTCTCTACCCCAGCTGTAGGTCTCTACCCCAACTGTAGGTCTCTACCCCAGCTGTAGGTCTCTGTCCCAGCTGTAGGTCTCTACCCCAGCTGTAGGTCTCTACCCCAGCTGTAGGTCTCTACCCCAGCTGTAGGTCTCTACCCCAGCTGTAGGTCTCTGTCCCAGCTGTAGGTCTCTACCCCAGCTGTAGGTCTCTACCCCAGCTGTAGGTCTCTGTCCCAGCTGTAGGTCTCAACCCCAGCTGTAGGTCTCAACCCCAGCTGTAGGTCTCTACCCCAGCTGTAGGTCTCTACCCCAGCTGTAGGTCTCTGTCCCAGCTGTAGGTCTCTACCCCAGCTGTAGGTCTCTGTCCCAGCTGTAGGTCTCAACCCCAGCTGTAGGTCTCTACCCCAGCAGTAGGTCTCTACCACAGCTGTAGGTCTCTACCCCAGCTGTAGGTCTCTGTCCCAGCTGTAGGTCTCAACCCCAGCTGTAGGTCTCTACCCCAGCAGTAGGTCTCTACCACAGCTGTAGGTCTCTACCCCAGCTGTAGGTCTCTACCACAGCTGTAGGTCTCTACACCAGCTGTAGGTCTCTACCCCAGCTGTAGGTCTGTCCCTGCTGTAGGTCTCTACCCCAGCTGTAGGTCTGTACCAGCTGTAGGTCTGTCCCAGCTGTAGGTCTCTACCCCAGCTGTAGGTCTCTACCCCAGCTGTAGGTCTCTACCCCAGCAGTAGGTCTGTCCCAGCTGTAGGTCTGTCCCAGCTGTAGGTCTCTACCCCAGCTGTAGGTCTCTACCCCAGCTGTAGGTCTCTACCCCAGCAGTAGGTCTGTCCCAGCTGTAGGTCTCTACCCAGACTGTAGGTCTCTACCCCAGCAGTAGGTCTGTCCCAGCTGTAGGTCTCTACCCAGACTGTAGGTCTCTACCCCAGCAGTAGGTCTGTCCCAGCTGTAGGTCTCTACCCAGACTGTAGGTCTCTACCCCAGCTGTAGGTCTCTACCCCAGCTGTAGGTCTCTACCCAGACTGTAGGTCTCTACCCCAGCTGTAGGTCTCTACCCCAGCTGTAGGTCTGTCCCAGCTGTAGGTCTGTCCCATTTACATTTACATTTACATTTAAGTCATTTAGCAGACGCTCTTATCCAGAGCGACTTACAAATTGGTGCATTCACCTTATGACATCCAGTGGAACAGCCACTTTACAATAGTGCATCTAAATCTTTTAAGGGGGGTGAGAAGGATTACTTTAGGTCTCTACCCAGACTGTAGGTCTCTACCCCAACTGTAGGTCTCTACCCCAACTGTAGGTCTCTACCCCAGCTGCAGGTCTCTGAACCAGCTGTAGGTCTCTACCCCAGCTGTAGGTCTCTAACCCAGCTGTAGGTCTCTAACCCAGCTGTAGGTCTCTGTCCCAGCTGTAGGTCTCTACCCCAGCTGTAGGTCTCTACCCCAGCTGTAGGTCTCTGTCCCAGCTGTAGGTCTCTACCCCAGCTGTAGGTCTCTACCCCAACTGTAGGTCTCTACCCCAGCTGTAGGTCTCTGTCCCAGCTGTAGGTCTCAACCCCAGCTGTAGGTCTCTACCCCAGCTGTAGGTCTCTACCCCAGCTGTAGGTCTCTGTCCCAGCTGTAGGTCTCTACCCCAGCTGTAGGTCTCTGTCCCAGCTGTAGGTCTCAACCCCAGCTGTAGGTCTCTACCCCAGCAGTAGGTCTCTACCACAGCTGTAGGTCTCTACCCCAGCTGTAGGTCTCTGTCCCAGCTGTAGGTCTCAACCACAGCTGTAGGTCTCTACCCCAGCAGTAGGTCTCTACCACAGCTGTAGGTCTCTACCCCAGCTGTAGGTCTCTACCACAGCTGTAGGTCTCTACACCAGCTGTAGGTCTCTACCCCAGCTGTAGGTCTGTCCCTGCTGTAGGTCTCTACCCCAGCTGTAGGTCTGTACCAGCTGTAGGTCTGTCCCAGCTGTAGGTCTCTACCCCAGCTGTAGGTCTCTACCCCAGCTGTAGGTCTCTACCCCAGCAGTAGGTCTGTCCCAGCTGTAGGTCTGTCCCAGCTGTAGGTCTCTACCCCAGCTGTAGGTCTCTACCCCAGCTGTAGGTCTCTACCCCAGCAGTAGGTCTCTACCCCAGCTGTAGGTCTCTACCCCAGCTGTAGGTCTCTACCCCAGCAGTAGGTCTGTCCCAGCTGTAGGTCTCTACCCAGACTGTAGGTCTCTACCCCAGCAGTAGGTCTGTCCCAGCTGTAGGTCTCTACCCAGACTGTAGGTCTCTACCCCAGCAGTAGGTCTGTCCCAGCTGTAGGTCTCTACCCAGACTGTAGGTCTCTACCCCAGCTGTAGGTCTCTACCCCAGCTGTAGGTCTCTACCCAGACTGTAGGTCTCTACCCCAGCTGTAGGTCTCTACCCCAGCTGTAGGTCTGTCCCAGCTGTAGGTCTGTCCCATTTACATTTACATTTACATTTAAGTCATTTAGCAGACGCTCTTATCCAGAGCGACTTACAAATTGGTGCATTCACCTTATGACATCCAGTGGAACAGCCACTTTACAATAGTGCATCTAAATCTTTTAAGGGGGGTGAGAAGGATTACTTTAGGTCTCTACCCAGACTGTAGGTCTCTACCCCAACTGTAGGTCTCTACCCCAACTGTAGGTCTCTACCCCAGCTGCAGGTCTCTGAACCAGCTGTAGGTCTCTACCCCAGCTGTAGGTCTCTAACCCAGCTGTAGGTCTCTAACCCAGCTGTAGGTCTCTGTCCCAGCTGTAGGTCTCTACCCCAGCTGTAGGTCTCTACCCCAGCTGTAGGTCTCTAACCCAGCTGTAGGTCTCTACCCCAGCTGTAGGTCTCTAACCCAGCTGTAGGTCTCTGTCCCAGCTGTAGGTCTCTACCCCAGCTGTAGGTCTCTACCCCAGCTGTAGGTCTCACCCAAGCTGTAGGTCTCTACCCCAGCTGTAGGTCTCTACCCAGGCTGTAGGTCTGTCCCAGCTGTAGGTCTGTCCCAGCTGTAGGTCTCTACCCCAGCTGAATGTCTCTACCCAGCTGTAGGTCTGTCCCAGCTGTAGGTCTCTACCCCAGCTGTAGGTCTGTCCCAGCTGTAGGTCTCTGTCCCAGCTGTAGGTCTCTACCCCAGCTGTAGGTCTGTCCCAGCTGTAGGTCTCTGTCCCAGCTGTAGGTCTCTGTCCCAGCTGTAGGTCTCTGTCCCAGCTGTAGGTATCTACCCCAGCTGTAGGTCTCTGTGTAACAGTGTGTAACAGTGTGTTAGTGTGTAACAGTGTGTTAGTGTGTACCAGTGTGTACCAGTGTGTTAGTGTGTAACAGTGTGTTAGTGTGTACCAGTGTGTTAGTGTGTACCAGTGTGTTAGTGTGTAACAGTGTGTAACAGTGTGTAACAGTGTGTTAGTGTGTTAGTGTGTAACAGTGTGTAACAGTGTGTACCAGTGTGTAACAGTGTGTTAGTGTGTTAGTGTGTAACAGTGTGTAACAGTGTGTTAGTGTGTAACAGTGTGTAACAGTGTGTAACAGTGTGTTAGTGTGTAACAGTGTGTAACAGTGTGTTAGTGTGTAACAGTGTGTTAGTGTGTAACAGTGTATAACAGTGTGTTAGTGTGTTAGTGTGTAACAGTGTGTACCAGTGTGTACCAGTGTAACAGTGTGTTAGTGTACCAGTGTGTAACAGTGTGTTAGTGTGTTAGTGTGTTAGTGTGTAACAGTGTGTAACAGTGTGTAACAGTGTATAACAGTGTGTAACAGTGTGTAACAGTGTGTTAGTGTGTAACAGTGTGTTAGTGTGTAACAGTGTGTTAGTGTGTAACAGTGTGTTAGTGTGCAACAGTGTGTAACAGTGTGTAACAGTGTGTTAGTGTGTAACAGTGTGTACCAGTGTATAACAGTGTATAACAGTGTGATAGTGTGTAACAGTGTGTTAGTGTGTAACAGTGTGTAACAGTGTGTAACAGTGTGTAACAGTGTGTTAGCGTGTAACAGTGTGTTAGTGTGTTAGTGTATAACAGTGTGTTAGTGTGTAACAGTGTGTTAGTGTGTAACAGTGTGTTAGTGTGTAACAGTGTGTTAGTGTGTAACAGTGTATAACAGTGTTGTTAGTGTGTAACAGTGTGTAACAGTGTGTAACAGTGTGTTAGTGTGTAACAGTGTGTTAGTGTGTAACAGTGTGTAACAGTGTGTAACAGTGTGTTAGTGTGTAACAGTGTGTTAGTGTGTAACAGTGTGTAACAGTGTGTTAGTGTGTAACAGTGTGTTAGTGTGTAACAGTGTGTAACAGTGTGTAACAGTGTGTTAGTGTGTTAGTGTGTAACAGTGTGTAACAGTGTATTAGTGTGTAACAGTGTGTTAGTGTGTAACAGTGTGTTAGTGTGTAACAGTGTGTTAGTGTGTAACAGTGTGTAACAGTGTGTAACAGTGTGTTAGTGTGTAACAGTGTGTTAGTGTGTAACAGTGTGTTAGTGTGTAACAGTGTGTAACAGTGTGTAACAGTGTGTTAGTGTGTAACAGTGTGTTAGTGTGTAACAGTGTGTAACAGTGTGTTAGTGTGTAACAGTGTGTTAGTGTGTAACAGTGTGTTAGTGTGTAACAGTGTAACAGTGTGTAACAGTGTGTTAGTGTGTTAGTGTGTAACAGTGTGTAACAGTGTATTAGTGTGTAACAGTGTGTTAGTGTGTAACAGTGTGTTAGTGTGTAACAGTGTGTTAGTGTGTACCAGTGTGTAACAGTGTGTAACAGTGTGTTAGTGTGTAACAGTGTGTTAGTGTGTAACAGTGTGTTAGTGTGTTAGTGTGTAACAGTGTGTAACAGTGTGTAACAGTGTATAACAGTGTATAACAGTGTGTTAGTGTGTAACAGTGTGTTAGTGTGTAACAGTGTGTAACAGTGTATAACAGTGTGTAACAGTGTGTAACAGTGTGTTAGTGTGTAACAGTGTGTTAGTGTGTAACCGTGTGTTAGTGTGTAACAGTGTGTTAGTGTGCAACAGTGTGTAACAGTGTGTAACAGTGTGTTAGTGTGTAACAGTGTGTAACAGTGTGTACCAGTGTATAACAGTGTATAACAGTGTGTACCAGTGTGTAACAGTGTATAACAGTGTGTAACAGTGTGTAACAGTGTGTTAGTGTGTAACAGTGTGTACCAGTGTATAACAGTGTATAACAGTGTGTACCAGTGTGTAACAGTGTATAACAGTGTGTAACAGTGTATAACAGTGTGTAACAGTGTGTTAGTGTGTACCAGTGTATAACAGTGTGTAACAGTGTATAACAGTGTGTAACAGTGTGTTAGTGTGTACCAGTGTGTTAGTGTGTACCAGTGTATAACAGTGTGTACCAGTGTATAACAGTGTGTACCAGTGTGTTAGTGTGTACCAGTGTATAACAGTGTGTAATAGTGTGTTAGTGTGTACCAGTGTGTTAGTGTGTACCAGTGTATAACAGTGTGTACCAGTGTGTTAGTGTGTACCAGTGTATAACAGTGTGTAAGAGTGTGTTAGTGTATACCAGTGTGTTAGTGTGTACCAGTGTATAACAGTGTGTAACAGTGTGTTAGTGTGTACCAGTGTATAACAGTGTGTACCAGTGTGTTAGTGTGTACCATTGTGTATAATAGTGTGTACCAGTGTATAACAGTGTGTCAGTGTGTTAGTGTATAACAGTGTATAACAGTGTATAACAGTGTGTTAGTGTGTAACAGTGTGTTAGTGTGTACCAGTGTATAACAGTGTGTTAGTGTATACCAGTGTATAACAGTGTGTACCAGTGTGTTAGTGTGTACCAGTGTGTAACAGTGTGTAACAGTGTGTTAGTGTATAACAGTGTGTACCAGTGTGTAACAGTGTATAACAGTGTGTACCAGTGTGTTAGTGTGTACCAGTGTATAACAGTGTAACAGTGTGTTAGTGTGTACCAGTGTGTAACAGTGTGTACCAGTGTGTTAGTGTGTACCAGTGTATAACAGTGTGTTAGTGTGTTAGTGTGTAACAGTGTGTAACAGTGTGTTAGTGTGTACCAGTGTGTAACAGTGTGTAACAGTGTGTTAGTGTATAACAGTGTGTACCAGTGTGTAACAGTGTATAACAGTGTGTACCAGTGTGTTAGTGTGTACCAGTGTATAACAGTGTGTAACAGTGTGTTAGTGTGTACCAGTGTGTAACAGTGTGTACCAGTGTGTTAGTGTACCAGTGTATAACAGTGTGTACCAGTGTGTTAGTGTGTACCAGTGTGTTAGTGTGTACCAGTGTATAACAGTGTGTAACAGTGTGTTAGTGTGTACCAGTGTATAACAGTGTGTAACAGTGTGTTAGTGTGTACCAGTGTGTTAGTGTGTACCAGTGTATAACAGTGTACCAGTGTGTTAGTGTACCAGTGTGTAACAGTGTATAACAGTGTATAACAGTGTGTACCAGTGTGTTAGTGTGTACCAGTGTATAACAGTGTGTACCAGTGTGTTAGTGTGTACCAGTGTATAACAGTGTGTAACAGTGTGTTAGTGTGTACCAGTGTGTAACAGTGTATAACAGTGTATAACAGTGTATAACAGTGTATAACAGTGTGTACCAGTGTGTTAGTGTGTACCAGTGTATAACAGTGTGTACCAGTGTGTTAGTGTGTACCAGTGTATAACAGTGTGTACCAGTGTGTTAGTGTGTACCAGTGTATAACAGTGTGTACCAGTGTGTTAGTGTGTAACAGTGTATAACAGTGTGTAAGAGTGTGTTAGTGTGTACCAGTGTATAACAGTGTATACCAGTGTGTTAGTGTGTACCAGTGTATAACAGTGTGTACCAGTGTATAACAGTGTAACAGTGTATAACAGTGTGTAACAGTGTGTTAGTGTGTACCAGTGTGTAACAGTGTGTAACAGTGTATAACAGTGTGTTAGTGTATACCAGTGTGTTAGTGTGTACCAGTGTATAACAGTGTGTACCAGTGTATAACAGTGTGTAACAGTGTTAGTGTGTAACAGTGTATAACAGTGTGTTAGTGTATACCAGTGTGTTAGTGTGTACCAGTGTATAACAGTGTGTACCAGTGTATAACAGTGTGTACCAGTGTGTTAGTGTGTACCAGTGTATAACAGTGTGTAACAGTGTGTTAGTGTGTACCAGTGTATAACAGTGTGTACCAGTGTATAACAGTGTGTACCATTGTGTTAGTGTGTACCAGTGTATAACAGTGTGTACCAGTGTGTTAGTGTGTACCAGTGTGTAACAGTGTATAACAGTGTATAACAGTGTGTACCAGTGTGTTAGTGTGTACCAGTGTATAACAGTGTGTACTAGTGTATAACAGTGTGTTAGTGTGTAACAGTGTGTTAGTGTGTAACAGTGTATAACAGTGTGTCAGTGTGTTAGTGTATAACAGTGTGTTAGTGTGTACCAGTGTATAACAGTGTGTTAGTGTGTACCAGTGTGTAACAGTGTATAACAGTGTATAACAGTGTGTACCAGTGTGTTAGTGTATAACAGTGTATAACAGTGTATAACAGTGTGTTAGTGTGTACCAGTGTATAACAGTGTGTACCAGTGTATAACAGTGTGTACCAGTGTGTACCAGTGTGTTAGTGTGTAACAGTGTGTTAGTGTGTAACAGTGTATAACAGTGTGTGTCAGTGTGTTAGTGTGTACCAGTGTATAACAGTGTGTACCAGTGTATAACAGTGTGTACCAGTGTGTTAGTGTGTACCAGTGTGTTAGTGTGTACCAGTGTGTTAGTGTGTAACAGTGTATAATATATATATAATATATGCCATTTAGCTGACGCTTTATCCAAAGCGACTTACAGTCATGTGTGCATACATTCTACGTATGGGTGGTCCCGGGAATCGAACCCACTACCCTGGCGTTACAAGCGCCATGCTCTACCAACTGAGCCACAGAAGGACCATCAGTATAACAGTGTGTACCAGTGTGTTAGTGTGTAACAGTGTATAACAGTGTGTACCAGTGTGTTAGTGTATAACAGTGTATAACAGTGTATAACAGTGTATAACAGTGTATAACAGTGTGTTAGTGTATACCAGTGTATAACAGTGTATAACAGTGTGTTAGCGTGTACCAGTGTATAACAGTGTGTTAGTGTATACCAGTGTATAACAGTGTATAACAGTGTGTTAGTGTGTACCAGTGTATAACAGTGTGTTAGTGTGTACCAGTGTATAACAGTGTGTACCAGTGTGTTAGTGTATAACAGTGTATAACAGTGTATAACAGTGTGTTAGTGTACCAGTGTATAACAGTGTGTACCAGTGTGTTAGTGTATAACAGTGTATAACAGTGTATAACAGTGTATAACAGTGTATAACAGTGTGTTAGTGTGTAACAGTGTGTTCGTGTGTACCAGTGTATAACAGTGTGTTAGTGTATACCAGTGTATAACAGTGTATAACAGTGTGTTAGTGTGTACCAGTGTATAACAGTGTGTTAGTGTGTACCAGTGTATAACAGTGTGTACCAGTGTGTTAGTGTATAACAGTGTATAACAGTGTATAACAGTGTGTTAGTGTATAACAGTGTGTACCAGTGTGTACCAGTGTGTTAGTGTATAACAGTGTATAACAGTGTATAACAGTGTATAACAGTGTGTACCAGTGTGTTAGTGTATAACAGTGTATAACAGTGTATAACAGTGTGTTAGTGTGTACCAGTGTATAACAGTGTGTACCAGTGTGTTAGTGTATAACAGTGTATAACAGTGTATAACAGTGTATAACAGTGTATAACAGTGTGTTAGTGTGTAACAGTGTGTTCGTGTGTACCAGTGTATAACAGTGTGTTAGTGTATACCAGTGTATAACAGTGTATAACAGTGTGTTAGTGTGTACCAGTGTATAACAGTGTGTTAGTGTGTACCAGTGTATAACAGTGTGTACCAGTGTGTTAGTGTATAACAGTGTATAACAGTGTATAACAGTGTGTTAGTGTATAACAGTGTGTACCAGTGTGTACCAGTGTGTTAGTGTAACAGTGTGTTAGTGTGTACCAGTGTATAACAGTGTGTAACAGTGTGTTAGTGTGTACCAGTGTATAACAGTGTGTACCAGTGTGTTAGTGTGTACCAGTGTATAACAGTGTGTTAGTGTGTACCAGTGTATAACAGTGTGTACCAGTGTGTTAGTGTATAACAGTGTATAACAGTGTATAACAGTGTGTTAGTGTATAACAGTGTGTACCAGTGTGTACCAGTGTGTTAGTGTGTAACAGTGTGTTAGTGTGTACCAGTGTATAACAGTGTGTAACAGTGTGTTAGTGTGTACCAGTGTATAACAGTGTGTACCAGTGTGTTAGTGTGTAACAGTGTATAACAGTGTGTAACAGTGTGTACCAGTGTATAACAGTGTGTACCAGTGTGTACCAGTGTGTTAGTGTGTAACAGTGTATAACAGTGTGTAACAGTGTATAACAGTGTGTTAGTGTAACAGTGTGTTAGTGTGTACCAGTGTATAACAGTGTGTACCAGTGTATAACAGTGTGTCAGTGTGTTAGTGTATAACAGTGTATAACAGTGTGTACCAGTGTATAACAGTGTATAACAGTGTGTAACAGTGTGTTAGTGTGTACCAGTGTATAACAGTGTATAACAGTGTATAACAGTGTATAACAGTGTGTAACAGTGTGTTAGTGTGTACCAGTGTATAACAGTGTGTACCAGTGTATAACAGTGTGTACCAGTGTGTTAGTGTGTACCAGTGTATAACAGTGTGTACCAGTGTGTTAGTGTGTACCAGTGTATAACAGTGTACCAGTGTATAACAGTGTGTACCAGTGTGTTAGTGTATAACAGTGTATAACAGTGTATAACAGTGTATAACAGTGTATAACAGTGTGTTAGTGTGTAACAGTGTGTTCGTGTGTACCAGTGTATAACAGTGTGTTAGTGTATACCAGTGTATAACAGTGTATAACAGTGTGTTAGTGTGTACCAGTGTATAACAGTGTGTTAGTGTGTACCAGTGTATAACAGTGTGTACCAGTGTGTTAGTGTATAACAGTGTATAGTGTATAACAGTGTGTTAGTGTATAACAGTGTGTACCAGTGTGTACCAGTGTGTTAGTGTATAACAGTGTATAACAGTGTATAACAGTGTATAACAGTGTGTACCAGTGTGTTAGTGTATAACAGTGTATAACAGTGTATAACAGTGTGTTAGTGTGTACCAGTGTATAACAGTGTGTACCAGTGTGTTAGTGTATAACAGTGTATAACAGTGTATAACAGTGTATAACAGTGTATAACAGTGTGTTAGTGTGTAACAGTGTGTTCGTGTGTACCAGTGTATAACAGTGTGTTAGTGTATACCAGTGTATAACAGTGTATAACAGTGTGTTAGTGTGTACCAGTGTATAACAGTGTGTTAGTGTGTACCAGTGTATAACAGTGTGTACCAGTGTGTTAGTGTATAACAGTGTATAACAGTGTATAACAGTGTGTTAGTGTATAACAGTGTGTACCAGTGTGTACCAGTGTGTTAGTGTGTAACAGTGTGTTAGTGTGTACCAGTGTATAACAGTGTGTAACAGTGTGTTAGTGTGTACCAGTGTATAACAGTGTGTACCAGTGTGTTAGTGTGTACCAGTGTATAACAGTGTGTTAGTGTGTACCAGTGTATAACAGTGTGTACCAGTGTGTTAGTGTATAACAGTGTATAACAGTGTATAACAGTGTGTTAGTGTATAACAGTGTGTACCAGTGTGTACCAGTGTGTTAGTGTGTAACAGTGTGTTAGTGTGTACCAGTGTATAACAGTGTGTAACAGTGTGTTAGTGTGTACCAGTGTATAACAGTGTGTACCAGTGTGTTAGTGTGTAACAGTGTATAACAGTGTGTAACAGTGTGTACCAGTGTATAACAGTGTGTACCAGTGTGTACCAGTGTGTTAGTGTGTAACAGTGTATAACAGTGTGTAACAGTGTATAACAGTGTGTTAGTGTGTAACAGTGTGTTAGTGTGTACCAGTGTATAACAGTGTGTACCAGTGTATAACAGTGTGTCAGTGTGTTAGTGTATAACAGTGTATAACAGTGTGTACCAGTGTATAACAGTGTATAACAGTGTGTAACAGTGTGTTAGTGTGTACCAGTGTATAACAGTGTATAACAGTGTATAACAGTGTATAACAGTGTGTAACAGTGTGTTAGTGTGTACCAGTGTATAACAGTGTGTACCAGTGTATAACAGTGTGTACCAGTGTGTTAGTGTGTACCAGTGTATAACAGTGTGTACCAGTGTGTTAGTGTGTACCAGTGTATAACAGTGTGTACCAGTGTATAACAGTGTGTACCAGTGTGTTAGTGTACCAGTGTATAACAGTGTGTACCAGTGTGTTAGTGTGTACCAGTGTATAACAGTGTGTAACAGTGTGTTAGTGTGTACCAGTGTGTTAGTGTGTACCAGTGTGTAACAGTGTATAACAGTGTGTACCAGTGTGTTAGTGTACCAGTGTATAACAGTGTGTACCAGTGTGTTAGTGTGTACCAGTGTATAACAGTGTGTAACAGTGTGTTAGTGTGTACCAGTGTGTTAGTGTGTACCAGTGTGTAACAGTGTATAACAGTGTGTACCAGTGTGTTAGTGTGTACCAGTGTATAACAGTGTGTACCAGTGTGTTAGTGTGTACCAGTGTATAACAGTGTGTACCAGTGTGTTAGTGTGTAACAGTGTATAACAGTGTGTACCAGTGTGTTAGTGTGTAACAGTGTATAACAGTGTGTACTAGTGTGTACCAGTGTCTAACAGTGTGTAACAGTGTATAACAGTGTGTACTAGTGTGTAACAGTGTGTACCAGTGTATAACAGTGTGTACCAGTGTGTTAGTGTGTTAGTGTATAACAGTGTATAACAGTGTATAACAGTGTGTACCAGTGTGTACCAGTGTATAACAGTGTGTTAGTGTATAACAGTGTATAACAGTGTGTAACAGTGTGTTAGTGTATAACAGTGTATAACAGTGTGTAACAGTGTATAACAGTGTGTACTAGTGTGTACCAGTGTATAACAGTGTAACAGTGTATAACAGTGTGTACTAGTGTGTAACAGTGTGTACCAGTGTATAACAGTGTGTACCAGTGTGTTAGTGTGTACCAGTGTGTACCAGTGTGTACCAGTGTATAACAGTGTGTACCAGTGTGTTAGTGTGTACCAGTGTGTAACAGTGTGTACCAGTGTATAACAGTGTGTACCAGTGTGTTAGTGTGTACCAGTGTGTACCAGTGTGTACCAGTGTATAACAGTGTGTACCAGTGTGTTAGTGTGTACCAGTGTGTACCAGTGTGTACCAGTGTATAACAGTGTGTAACAGTGTGTTAGTGTATAACAGTGTATAACAGTGTATAACAGTGTGTACCAGTGTGTACCAGTGTGTAGCAGTGTATAACAGTGTGTACCAGTGTGTACCAGTGTATAACAGTGTGTAACAGTGTGTTAGTGTATAACAGTGTATAACAGTGTATAACAGTGTGTAACAGTGTGTTAGTGTATAACAGTGTATAACAGTGTATAACAGTGTGTAACAGTGTGTTAGTGTATAACAGTGTGTAACAGTGTATAACAGTGTATAACAGTGTGTAACAGTGTATAACAGTGTATAACAGTGTATAACAGTGTAACAGTGTGTACCAGTGTATAACAGTGTGTAACAGTGTGTAACAGTGTGTACCAGTGTATAACAGTGTGTAACAGTGTGTAACAGTGTATAACAGTGTATAACAGTGTATAACAGTGTGTAACAGTGTGTACCAGTGTATAACAGTGTGTACCAGTGTGTACCAGTGTATAACAGTGTATAACAGTGTATAACAGTGTATAACAGTGTATAACAGTGTATAACAGTGTATAACAGTGTGTACCAGTGTGTTAGTGTATAACAGTGTATAACAGTGTATAACAGTGTATAACAGTGTATAACAGTGTATAACAGTGTGTAACAGTGTGTACCAGTGTATAACAGTGTGTAACAGTGTATAACAGTGTGTACCAGTGTGTACCAGTGTATAACAGTGTATAACAGTGTGTTAGTGTATAACAGTGTGTACCAGTGTGTAAGTATATAACAGTGTATAACAGTGTGTACCAGTGTGTACCAGTGTATAACAGTGTGTAACAGTGTGTTAGTGTGTAACAGTGTATAACAGTGGGTAACAGTGTGTTAGTGTGTAACAGTGTGTACCAGTGTGTACCAGTGTATAACAGTGTATAACAGTGTATAACAGTGTGTACCAGTGTGTACCAGTGTGTAACAGTGTGTACCAGTGTGTAACAGTGTGTAACAGTGTGTATCAGTGTGTAACAGTGTGTATCAGTGTATAACAGTGTGTAACAGTGTGTAACAGTGTGTTAGGTTACCTCGGCAGCAAACTGTCTGCCGTTGACGGTGTGTTCTGATCCGACAGGCAGGTGTTCTGAGCCCCAGTGGAAGTGGAGTTGAGCAGCAGTGTAACGGTGAGGCAGGCTGGACAGATACATCCTCCTGGGTAGGGACAGCTGAACTGGAGAGAGAGGGAGACATTAACTCTCTTTAGAGATGTACTCTAGAGACAGCTGAACTGGAGAGAGAGGGAGACATTAACTCTCTTTAGAGATGTACTCTAGAGACAGCTGAACTGGAGAGAGAGGGAGACATTAACTCTCTTTAGAGATGTACTCTAGAGACAGCTGAACTGGAGAGAGAGAGAGACATTAACTCTCTTTAGAGATGTACTCGAGAGACAGCTGAACTGGAGAGAGAGAGAGACATTAACTCTCTTTAGAGATGTACTCTAGAGACAGCTGAACTGGAGAGAGAGAGACATTAACTCTCTTTAGAGATGTACTCTAGAGACAGCTGAACTGGAGAGAGAGAGACATTAACTCTCTTTAGAGATGTACTCTAGAGACAGCTGAACTGGAGAGAGAGAGACATTAACTCTCTTTAGAGATGTACTCTAGAGACAGCTGAACTGGAGAGAGAGAGAGACATTAACTCTCTTTAGAGATGTACTCTAGAGACAGCTGAACTGGAGAGAGAGAGAGACATTAACTCTCTTTAGAGATGTACTCTAGAGACAGCTGAACTGGAGAGAGAGGGAGACATTAACTCTTTAGAGATGTACTCTAGAGACAGCTGAACTGAGAGAGAGACATTAACTCTCTTTAGAGATGTACTCTAGAGACAGCTGAACTGGAGAGAGAGAGAGATTAACTCTCTTTAGACTCTCTAGAGACAGCTGAACTGGAGAGAGAGAGAGACATTAACTCTCTTTAGAGATGTACTCTAGAGACAGCTGCACTGGAGAGAGAGAGACATTAACTCTCTTTAGAGATGTACTCTAGAGACAGCTGAACTGGAGAGAGAGGGAGACATTAACTCTCTTTAGACTGGAGATGTCTGAATCCCTGACTAAAGATGCAGAGCAACCTGTTCTCTGCTGTCAAACGTTCGTCTGATAATTAGCTTGGTGAAGGATGATGATGATGATGATGATGTAACAATGTCTCCGGCTGTGTTGGTCGTCAGGACAACAAGACATCGCATTACACTGACCGTCAGTGACATCGGAGTAGTTTAAAGGCTAATCGGCCTCATCCTAAATGCCACCCTATTTACTATGTAGGAATGGAACGGCACTATGTAGTCATGGAATGGCACTATGTAGTCATGGAATGGCACTATGTAGGCATGGATTGGCACTATGTAGGCATGGAATGGCACTATGTAGGCATGGAATGGCACTATGTAGGCATGGAATGGCACTATGTAGGCATGGAATGGCACTATGTAGGCATGGAATGGCACTATGTAGTCATGGAATGGCACTATGTAGGCATGGAATGGCACTATGTAGGCATGGAATGGCACTATGTAGGCATGGAATGGCACTATGTAGGCATGGAATGGCACTATGTAGGCATGGAATGGCACTATGTAGGCATGGAATGGCACTATGTAGGCATGGGATGGCACTATGTAGGCATGGGATGGCACTATGTAGGCATGGAATATCACTATGTAGGCATGGAATGGCACTATGTAGGCATGGAATGGCACTATGTAGGCATGGAATATCACTATGTAGGCATGGAATGGCACTATGTAGGCATGTAATGGCACTATGTAGGCATGGAATATCACTATGTAGGCATGGAATGGCACTAAGTAGGCATGGAACAGCACTATGCAGGCATGGAACAGCACTATGTAGGCATGGAATAACACTATGTAGGCATGGAATAACACTATGTAGGCATGGAATAACACTATGTAGGCATGGAATAACACTATGTAGGCATGGAACAGCACTATGTAGGCATGGAATGGCACTATGTAGGCATGGAACAGCACTATGTAGACATGGAATAACACTATGTAGGCATGGAATAACACTATGTAGGCATGGGACAGCACTATGTAGGCATGGGATGGCACTATGTAGGAGGTAGGGTGTCATTAGAGATATGTTTTACCTACCTCCTCATGCCTTTTGCACACACTGTATATAGACTTTCTTTTCTTCTACTGTGGTATTGGCTTGTTTGTTTTACTCCATGTGTAACTCTGTGTTGTTGTTTGTGTCACACTGCTTTGCTTTATCTTGGCCAGGTCGCAGTTGTAAATGACAACTTGTTCTCAACTGGCCTACCTTGTTAAATAAAGGTGAAATAAAATACAATTAAAATAAATAGCTCCACTCTGTAGGAGATAGGGTGTCATTAGGTATGTTTTTATTTATTTATTTATTTATTTTACCTTTATTTAACCAGGTAGGCAAGTTGAGAACAAGTTCTCATTTACAATTGCGACTTGGCCAAGATAAAGCAAAGCAGTTCGACAGATACAACGACACAGAGTTACACATGGAGTAAAACAAACATACAGTCAATAATACAGTATAAACAAGTCTATATACAATGTGAGCAATGAGGTGAGAAGGGAGGTAAAGGCAAAAAAGGCCATGGTGGCAAAGTAAATACAATATAGCAAGTAAAACACTGGAATGGTAGTTTTGCAATGGAAGAATGTGCAAAGTAGAAATAAAAATAATGGGGTGCAAAGGAGCAAAATAAATAAATTAATTAAATACAGTTGGGAAAGAGGTAGTTGTTTGGGCTAAATTATAGGTGGGCTATGTACAGGTGCAGTAATCTGTGAGCTGCACTGACAGTTGGTGCTTAAAGCTAGTGAGGGAGATAAGTGTTTCCAGTTTCAGAGATTTTTGTAGTTCGTTCCAGTCATTGGCAGCAGAGAACTGGAAGGAGAGGCGGCCAAAGAAAGAATTGGTTTTGGGGGTGACTAGAGATATACCTGCTGGAGCGTGTGCTACAGGTGGGAGATGCTATAGTGACCAGCGAGCTGAGATAAGGGGGACTTTACCTAGCAGGGTCTTGTAGATGACATGGAGCCAGTGGGTTTGGTGACGAGTATGAAGCGAGGGCCAGCCAACGAGAGCGTACAGGTCGCAATGGTGGGTAGTATATGGGGCTTTGGTGTCAAAACGGATTGCACTGTGATAGACTGCATCCAATTTGTTGAGTAGGGTATTGGAGGCTATTTTGTAAATGACATCGCCAAAGTCGAGGATTGGTAGGATGGTCAGTTTTACAAGGGTATGTTTGGCAGCATGAGTGAAGGATGCTTTGTTGCGAAATAGGAAGCCAATTCTAGATTTAACTTTGGATTGGAGATGTTTGATATGGGTCTGGAAGGAGAGTTTACAGTCTAACCAGACACCTAAGTATTTGTAGATGTCCACGTATTCTAAGTCAGAGCCGTCCAGAGTAGTGATGTTGGACAGGCGGGTAGGTGCAGGTAGCGATCAGTTGAATAGCATGCATTTAGTTTTACTTGTATTTAAGAGCAATTGGAGGCCACGGAAGGAGAGTTGTATGGCATTGAAGCTTGCCTGGAGGGTTGTTAACACAGTGTCCAAAGAAGGGCCGGAAGTATACAGAATGGTGTCGTCTGCGTAGTGGTGGATCAGAGACTCACCAGCAGCAAGAGCGACCTCATTGATGTATACAGAGAAGAGAGTCGGTCCAAGAATTCAACCCTGTGGCACCCCCATATAGTCTGCCAGAGGTCCGGACAGCAGACCCTCCGATTTGACACACTGAACTCTATCAGAGAAGTAGTTGGTGAACCAGGCTGTCGAGTCTGCCGATGAGGATGTGGTGATTGACAGAGTCAAAAGCCTTGGCCAGATCAATGAATACGGCTGCACAGTAATGTTTCTTATCGATGGCGGTTAAGATATCGTTTAGGACCTTGAGTGTGGCTGAGATGCACCCATGACCAGCTCTGAAACCAGATTGCATAGCAGAGAAGGTATGGTGAGATTCGAAATGGTCGGTAATCTGTTTGTTGACTTGGCTTTCGAAGACCTTAGAAAGGCATGGTAGGATAGATATAGGTCTGTAGCAGTTTGGGTCAAGAGTGTCCCCCCCTTTGAAGAGGGGGATGACCGCAGCTGCTTTCCAATCTTTGGGAATCTCAGACGACACGAAAGAGAGGTTGAACAGGCTAGTAATAGGGGTGGCAACAATTTCGACAGATAATTTTAGAAAGAAAGGGTCCAGATTGTCTAGCCCGGCTGATTTGTAGGGGTCCAGATTTTGCAGCTCTTTCAGAACATCAGCTGAATGGATTTGGGAGAAGGAGAAATGGGGAAGGCTTGGGCGAGTTGCTGTTGGGGGTGCAGTGCTGTTGACCTGGGTAGGAGTAGCCAGGTGGAAAGCATGGCCAGCCGTAGAAAAATGCTTATTGAAATTCTCAATTATGGTGGATTTATCAGTGGTGACAGTGTTTCCTATCTTGTGGGCAGCTGGGAGGAGGTGTTCTTATTCTCCATGGACTTTACAGTGTCCCATAACTTTTTGAGTTAGTGTTGCAGGAAGCAAATTCTGCTTGAAAAAGCTAGCCTTGGCTTTTCTAACTGCCTGTGTATCATGGTTTCTAGCTTCCCTGAACAGCTGCATATCACGGGGCTGTTCGATGCTAATGCAGAACGCCATAGGATGTTTTTGTGTTGGTTATGGGCAGTCAGGTCTGGGGAGAACCAAGGGCTATATCTGTTCCTGGTTCTAAATTTCTTGAATGGGGCATGTTTATTTAAGATGGTTAGGAAGGCATTTAAAAAAATATCCAGGCATCCTCTACTGACAGGATGAGATCAATATCCTTCCAGGATACCCCGGCCAGGTCGATTGTAGTGTTTCAGGGAGCGTTTTACAGTGATGATTGGAGGTCGTTTGACCGCTGACCCATTACGGATGCAGGCAATGAGGCAGTGATCGCTGAGATCTTGGTTGAAGACAGCAGAGGTGTATTTAGAGGGGAAGTTGGTTAGGATGATATCTATGAGGGTGCCCGTGTTTAAGGCTTTTAGGAGGTACCTGGTAGGTTCATTGATAATTTGTGTGAGATTGAGGGCATCAAGTTTAGATTGTAGGATGGCTGGGGTGTTAAGCATGCTCCAGTTTAGGTCGCCCTAGCAGCACGGGCTCTGAAGATAGATGGGGGAAATCAGTTCACATATGGTGTCCAGAGCACCGCTGAGGGCAGAGGGTGGTCTATAGCAGGCGGCAACGGTGAGAGACTTGTTTTTAGAGAGGTGGATTTTTAAAAGTAGAAGTTCAAATTGTTTGGGTACAGACCTGGATAGTAGGACAGAACTCTGCAGGCTATCTTTGCAGTAGATTGCAACACCGCCCCCTTTGGCAGTTCTATCTTGTCTGAAAATGTTGTACTTTGAAATGAACATTTCTGAATTTTTGGTCTTCCTAAGCCAGGATTCAGACACAGCTAGAACATCCGGGTTGGCAGAGTGTGCTAAAGCAGTGAATAGAACAAATTTAGGGAGGAGGCTTCTAATGTTAACATGCATGAAACCAAGGCTATTACGGTTACAGAAGTCGTCAAAAGAGAGCGCCTGGGGAATAGGAGTGGAGCTATGCACTGCAGGGCCTGGATTCACCTCTACATCGCCAGAGGAACATAGGAGGAGTAGAATAAGGGTGTGGCTAAAAGCAATAAGAATTGGTCGTCTAGAACGTCTGGAACAGAGAGTAAAAGGAGGTTTCTGGGGGCGATAAAATAGCATCAAGGTATAATGTACAAAGGTATGGTAGGATGTGAATACAGTGGAGGTAAACCTAAGTATTGAGTGATGAAGAGAGATATTGTCTCTAGAAACATCATTGAAACAAGGAGATGTCATTGCATGTGTGGGTGGTGGAACTAATAGGTTGGATAAGGTATAGTGAGCAGGACTAGAGGCTCTACGGTGAAATAATCCAATAAACACTAACCAGAACAGCAATGGACAAGACATATTAACATTAAGGAGAGGCATGCTTAGTCGAGTGATCAAAAGGGTCCAGTGAGTGGAGAGGTTGGTTGGGGGTCACGGCGATTTAGACAGCTAGCCAGGCCATCGGTAGCAAGCTAGCATAGGATGGAGGTCTGTTGTTAAGAGATATATAGGAGATAGGGTGTCATTAGAGATATATAGGAGATAGGGTGTCATTAGAGATATATAGGAGATAGGGTGCCATTAGAGATATATAGGAGATAGGGTGCCATTAGAGATATATAGGAGATAGGGTGCCATTAGAGATATATAGGAGATAGGGTGTCATTAGAGATATATAGGAGATAGGGTGTCATTAGAGATATATAGGAGATAGGGTGTCATTAGAGATATATAGGAGATAGGGTGTCATTAGAGATATATAGGAGATAGGGTGTCATTAGAGATATATAGGAGATAGGGTGTCATTAGAGATATATAGCAGATAGGGTGTCATTAGAGATATATAGGAGATAGGGTGTCATTAGAGATATATAGGAGATAGGGTGTCATTAGAGATATATAGGAGATAGGGTGTCATTAGAGATATATAGGAGATAGGGTGTCATTAGAGATATATAGGAGATAGGGTGTCATTAGAGATATATAGGAGATAGGGTGTCATTAGAGATATATAGGAGATAGGGTGTCATTAGAGATATATAGGAGATAGGGTGTCATTAGAGATATATAGGAGATAGGGTGTCATTAGAGATATATAGGAGATAGGGTGTCATTAGAGATATATAGGAGATAGGGTGTCATTAGAGATACAGCTCCACTATGTAGGAGATAGGGTGTCATTAGAGATATATAGGAGATAGGGTGTCATTAGGGATATATAGGAGATAGGGTGTCATTAGAGATATATAGGAGATAGGGTGTCATTAGAGATACAGCTCCACTATGTAGGAGATAGGGTGTCATTAGGGATATATAGGAGATAGGGTGTCATTAGGGATATATAGGAGATAGGGTGTCATTAGAGATATATAGGAGATAGGGTGTCATTAGAGATATATAGGAGATAGGGTGTCATTAGAGATATATAGGAGATAGGGTGTCATTAGAGATATATAGCAGATAGGGTGTCATTAGGGATATATAGCAGATAGGGTGTCATTAGAGATACAGCTCCGCTATATAGCAGATAGGGTGTCATTAGAGATATATAGGAGATAGGGTGTCATTAGAGATATATAGGAGATAGGGTGTCATTAGAGATATATAGGAGATAGGGTGTCATTAGAGATATATAGGAGATAGGGTGTCATTAGAGATACAGCTCCACTATGTAGGAGATAGGGTGTCATTAGGGATATATAGGAGATAGGGTGTCATTAGAGATATATAGGAGATAGGGTGTCATTAGAGATATATAGGAGATAGGGTGTCATTAGAGATATATAGGAGATAGGGTGTCATTAGAGATATATAGCAGATAGGGTGTCATTAGAGATATATAGGAGATAGGGTGTCATTAGGGATATATAGGAGATAGGGTGTCATTAGGGATATATAGCAGATAGGGTGTCATTAGAGATACAGCTCCGCTATATAGCAGATAGGGTGTCATTAGAGATATATAGGAGATAGAGTGTCATTAGAGATACATAGGAGATAGGGTGTCATTAGAGATATATAGGAGATAGGGTGTCATTAGAGATATATAGGAGATAGGGTGTCATTAGGGATATATAGGAGATAGGGTGTCATTAGGGATATATAGAAGATAGGGTGCCATTAGAGATATATAGGAGATAGGGTGACATTAGAGATATATAGGAGATAGGGTGTCATTAGAGATATATAGGAGATAGGGTGTCATTAGAGATATATAGGAGATAGGGTGACATTAGAGATATATAGCAGATAGGGTGTCATTAGAGATATATAGGAGATAGGGTGTCATTAGATATATATAGGAGATAGGGTGTCATTAGATATATATAGGAGATAGGGTGTCATTAGAGATATATAGCAGATAGGGTGTCATTAGAGATACAGCTCCTCTATATAGGAGATATGGTGTCATTAGAGATATATAGCAGA
This sequence comes from Oncorhynchus keta, assembly GCF_023373465.1. NCBI lineage: Eukaryota > Metazoa > Chordata > Actinopteri > Salmoniformes > Salmonidae > Oncorhynchus > Oncorhynchus keta. The sequence goes on from NW_026289992.1 coordinate 65,451, forward strand.
TAGGGTGTCATTAGAGATATATAGGAGATAGGGTGTCATTGGAGATATATAGGAGATCGGGTGTCATTAGGGATATATAGCAGATAGGGTGTCATTAGAGATACAGCTCCACTATATAGGAGATAGGGTGTCATTAGAGATATATAGGAGATAGGGTGTCATTGGAGATATATAGCAGATAGGGTGTCATTAGAGATATATAGGAGATAGGGTGTCATTAGAGATATATAGCAGATAGGGTGTCATTCGAGATATATAGGAGATAGGGTGTCATTAGAGATATATAGGCGATAGGGTGTCATTAGAGATATATAGGAGATAGGGTGTCATTAGAGATATATAGCAGATAGGGTGTCATTAGAGATATATAGCAGATAGGGTGTCATTCGAGATATATAGGAGATAGGGTGTCATTAGAGATATATAGGCGATAGGGTGTCATTAGAGATATATAGGAGATAGGGTGTCATTAGAGATATATAGCAGATAGGGTGTCATTAGGGATATATAGGAGATAGGGTGTCATTAGAGATATATAGGAGATAGGGTGTCATTAGAGATATATAGGAGATAGGGTGTCATTAGAGATACAGCTCTATTCTGCACTCATCATCATTCGGCTGCAGAACGCTGGACCAGCCTTAGGCCACTGTTTCACCACCTATCATCATCCAATAAGGTGCCTGGACCAGAGAGGTGATTATGCTAGCATGTCTAATAGGGGTTTCTATGCTGTTGGCTAAACGGCAATGTCAGTGTGAGTGGTCAGTATGTTTGAGACTTGCTGACACTGCTCTCGCCCTCCCTGCATCCCATAATGATACGGGTCCTGACAGTGGCAGGTGTCTGAGTCATCCAGCCTCGTGGGGTTTAAAGAACATACAATGTGCAAGTTGCCTCTGTAAAATAAAGAATAGGTGTTATATTTTCAGAGGGCTGTTTTAAGACGAGAGATGTTCTATCTAAGAGCATGTTTACAAAGATTCCAAACATAACACTGGGGATTGTTTGTCGTGTGCTTGTGTTAGATTACTGTCCAGAGGATAACTGACCCAGGTCACTAAAGAAGAAGAGAGTGTTTTACGTGTACTACCAATGTCAGGTATGCTCGTTCAATGTCATACGTGTGCTACTTCGTGGGTATGGCACACATATGACATGGTTCTGGCACCAGGATCGGCCTGCTCAGTCGCAGCAGGACCCAAGACATCTAACGCCTGTAAAGATGAGATCATCTTCCAGGCTTTACTCACTGGAGTGTCCATTGTTCCCGAGGGTCAGCTGCTCATTGGCTGAGAGGTTGTAGTTCTGGAGCTCGATTGGACGTAGTGTGGGGTCAAACCTCAGCAGCTGGGTCTGGATGTCTATGGGTGACTGGAATGTTCCGCCACAGAATGGGTAGTGCTTGGACCAGTGGTGCTCCCCATCGGGACCTAAATAAAACAATACTATAGTATATAATACGATATAACACAGTGAAACAATAGAAAACAGAACCCCACAGAATGGGTAGTGCTTGGACCAGTGGTGCTCCCCATCGGGACCTAAATAAAACAATACTATAGTATATAATACCATATAACACAGTGAAACAATAGAAAACACTTGGTGCATTCACCTTATGACATCCAGGATAGGGGATAGGACCAGGACAGGGGATAGGACCAGGACAGGGGATAGGACCGGGACAGGGGATAGGACCGGGACAGGGACCAGGACAGGGGATAGGACCAGGACAGGGATAGGACCAGGACAGGGACAGGGGACAGGGATAGGACCAGGACAGGGATAGGACCGGGACAGGGACCAGGACAGGGATAGGACCGGGACAGGGGATAGGACCAGGACAGGGGATAGGACAGGGGATAGGACCAGGACAGGGATAGGACCGGGACAGGGACCAGGACAGGGGATAGGACCAGGACAGGGATAGGATCGGGACAGGGACCAGGACAGGGGATAGAGACCAGGACAGGGGATAGGACCAGGACAGGGACCAGGACAGGGATAGGACAGGACAGGGACCAGGACAGGGGATAGGACCGGGACAGGGACCAGGACAGGGATAGGACCAGGACAGGGACCAGGACAGGGATAGGACCGGGACAGGGACCAGGACAGGGATAGGACAGGACAGGGACAGGGACCAGGACAGGGATAGGACTGGGACAGGGACCAGGACAGGGGATAGGACCAGGAAAGGGGATAGGACCAGGACAGGGACCAGGACAGGGATAGGACCGGGACAGGGACCAGGACAGGGATAGGACCAGGACAGGGACCAGGACAGGGATAGGACCAGGACAGGGATAGGACCGGGACAGGGACCAGGACAGGGGATAGGACCGGGACAGGGACCAGGACAGGGATAGGACCAGGACAGGGATAGGACCGGGACAGGGACCAGGACAGGGGATAGGACCGGGACAGGGACCAGGACAGGGATAGGACCAGGACAGGGATAGGACCGGGACAGGGACCAGGACAGGGGATAGGACCAGGACAGGGGATAGGACCAGGACAGGGGATAGGACCGGGACAGGGACCAGGACAGGGGATAGGACCAGGACAGGGGATAGGACCAGGACAGGGTCCAGGACAGGGGATAGGACCAGGACAGGGGATAGGACCGGGACAGGGGATGGGACCAGGACAGGGGATAGGACCGGGACAGGGACCAGGACAGGGGATAGGACCGGGACAGGGACCAGGACAGGGATAGGACCAGGACAGGGAATAGGACCAGGACAGGGGATAGGACCAGGACAGGGGATAGGACCGGGACAGGGACCAGGACAGGGGATAGGACCAGGACAGGGGATAGGACCGGGACAGGGACCAGGACAGGGGATAGGACCAGGACAGGGGATAGGACCGGGACAGGGACCAGGACAGGGGATAGGACCGGGACAGGGACCAGGACAGGGGATAGGACCGGGACAGGGACCAGGACAGGGGATAGGACCGGGACAGGGACCAGGACAGGGGATAGGACCGGGACAGGGACCAGGACAGGGGATAGGACCGGGACAGGGACCAGGACAGGGGATAGGACCGGGACAGGGACCAGGACAGGGGATAGGACCAGGAAGGGGATAGGACCGGGACAGGGACCAGGACAGGGGATAGGACCGGGACAGGGACCAGGACAGGGGATAGGACCAGGACAGGGACCAGGACAGGGGATAGGACCAGGACAGGGGATAGGACCGGGACAGGGACCAGGACAGGGGATAGGACCGGGACAGGGACCAGGACAGGGGATAGGACCAGGACAGGGGATAGGACCGGGACAGGGACCAGGACAGGGGATAGGACCAGGACAGGGGATAGGACCAGGACAGGGACCAGGACAGGGATAGGACCAGGACAGGGGATAGGACCAGGACAGGGATAGGACCGGGACAGGGACCAGGACAGGGATAGGACCAGGACAGGGGATAGGACCAGGACAGGGGATAGGACCGGGACAGGGACCAGGACAGGGGATAGGACCAGGACAGGGGATAGGACCAGGACAGGGTCCAGGACAGGGGATAGGACCAGGACAGGGGATAGGACCGGGACAGGGATGGGACCAGGACAGGGATAGGACCGGGACAGGGAACAGGACAGGGGATAGGACCGGGACAGGGACCAGGACAGGGGATAGGACCAGGACAGGGATAGGACCAGGACAGGGATAGGACCGGGACAGGGACCAGGACAGGGATAGGACCAGGACAGGGGATAGGACCAGGACAGGGACCAGGACAGGGATAGGACCAGGACAGGGGATAGGACCGGGACAGGGACCGGGACAGGGATAGGACCAGGACAGGGGATAGGACCAGGACAGGGACAGGGGATAGGACCGGGACAGAGGATAGGACCAGGACAGGGACAGGGGATAGACCAGGACAGGGGATAGGACCGGGACCGGGACAGGGGATAGGACCGGGACAGGACAGGGGACAGGGATGGACCGGGACAGGGATAGGACCAGGACCGGGGACAGGGATGGGCCAGGACACGGGATAGGACCGGGACAGGGACAGGGGATGGGACCGGGACAGGGACAGGGATAGGACCGGGACAGGGGATAGGACCGGGACCGGGACAGGGATAGGACCGGGACCGGGACAGGGGATAGGACAGGACAGGGATAGGACAGGACAGGGGATAGGACCGGGACCGGGACAGGGGATAGGACCGGGACAGGACAGGGGACAGGGGATAGGACCGGGACCAGGACAGGGGACAGGGGATAGGACCGGGACCAGGACAGGGGATAGGACCGGGACCGGGACAGGGGATAGGACCAGGACAGGGGATAGGACCAGGACAGGGGATAGGACCGGGACCAGGACAGGGACAGGGATGGGACCGGGACAGGGGACAGGACCAGGACAGGGGATAGGACCAGGACAGGGATAGGACCGGGACAGGGATAGGACAGGGGATAGGACGGGACAGGGGATAGGACCAGGACAGGGTATAACCCTAACTCTAACCCTAACCCTACAAAGGAAAGACAAAGCCAACCAATGGTTCATGCCTGAACATCCTGA
>NW_026289992.1:80000-100000 GCF_023373465.1 Oncorhynchus keta
GGGAGAGGGTACTACAGAGGGACCACCAGGCTACAAATATTTTCTGTTCACCACCAGGCTACAACGATTGTCTGTTCACCACCAGGCTACAAAGATTGTCTGTTCACCACCAGACTACAAAGATTGTCTGTACACCACCAGACTACAAAGACTGTCTGTACACCACCAGACTCCAAAGATGGTCTGTTCACCACCAGACTACAAAGATTGTCTGTACACCACCAAACTACAAAGATTGTCTGTACACCACCAGGCTACAAAGATTGTCTGTACACCACCAGGCTACAAAGATTGTCTGTTCACCACCAGGCTACAAAGATTGTCTGTACACCACCAGGCTACAAAGATTGTCTGTTCACCACCAGGGTACAAAGATTGTCTGTACACCACCAGGCTACAAAGATTGTCTGTACACCACCAGGCTACAAAGATTGTCTGTACACCACCAGGCTACAAAGATTGTCTGTTCACCACCAGGCTACAAAGATTGTCTGTACACCACCAGACTACAAAGACTGTCTGTACACCACCAGACTCCAAAGATGGTCTGTTCACCACCAGACTACAAAGATTGTCTGTTCACCACCAGACTACAAAGATTGTCTGTTCACCACCAGGGTACAAAGATTGTCTGTACACCACCAGGCTACAAAGATTGTCTGTACACCACCAGGCTACAAAGATTGTCTGTACACCACCAGGCTACAAAGATTGTCTGTACACCACCAGGCTACAAAGATTGTCTGTTCACCACCAGGCTACAAAGATTGTCTGTACACCACCAGGCTACAAAGATTGTCTGTTCACCACCAGGGTACAAAGATTGTCTGTTCACCACCAGGGTACAAAGATTGTCTGTACACCACCAGGCTACAAAGATTGTCTGTACACCACCAGGCTACAAAGATTGTCTGTACACCACCAGGCTACAAAGATTGTCTGTACACCACCAGGCTACAAAGATTGTCTGTTCACCACCAGGCTACAAAGATTGTCTGTTCACCACCAGGGTACAAAGATTGTCTGTATACCACCAGGCTACAAAGAGTGTCTGTTCACCACCAGACTACAAAGATTGTCTGTACACCACCAGGCTACAAAGATTGTCTGTTCACCACCAGGGTACAAAGATTGTCTGTACACCACCAGGGTACAAAGATTGTCTGTTCACCACCAGGGTACAAAGATTGTCTGTACACCACCAGACTACAAAGATTGTCTGTTCACCACCAGACTACAAAGATTGTCTGTACACCACCAGGCTACAAAGATTGTCTGTACACCACCAGACTACAAAGATTGTCTGTACACCACCAGGCTACAAAGATTGTCTGTACACCACCAGGCTACAAAGATTGTCTGTTCACCACCAGGCTACAAAGATTGTCTGTACACCACCAGGCTACAAAGATTGTCTGTTCACCACCAGGGTACAAAGATTGTCTGTACACCACCAGGCTACAAAGATTGTCTGTACACCACCAGGCTACAAAGATTGTCTGTACACCACCAGGCTACAAAGATTGTCTGTTCACCACCAGGCTACAAAGATTGTCTGTTCACCACCAGGCTACAAAGATTGTCTGTACACCACCAGGCTACAAAGATTGTCTGTAACACCACCAGGCTACAAAGATTGTCTGTACACCACCAGGCTACAAAGATTGTCTGTACACCACCAGGCTACAAAGATTGTCTGTTCACCACCAGGCTACAAAGATTGTCTGTTCACCACCAGGGTACAAAGATTGTCTGTATACCACCAGGCTACAAAGATTGTCTGTTCACCACCAGACTACAAAGATTGTCTGTACACCACCAGGCTACAAAGATTGTCTGTTCACCACCAGGCTACAAAGATTGTCTGTTCACCACCAGGGTACAAAGATTGTCTGTATACCACCAGGCTACAAAGATTGTCTGTTCACCACCAGACTACAAAGATTGTCTGTACACCACCAGGCTACAAAGATTGTCTGTTCACCACCAGACTACAAAGACTGTCTGTTCACCACCAGGGTACAAAGATTGTCTGTACACCACCAGGGTACAAAGATTGTCTGTTTACCACCAGGGTACAAAGATTGTCTGTACACCACCAGACTACAAAGATTGTCTGTTCACCACCAGACTACAAAGATTGTCTGTACACCACCAGGCTACAAAGATTGTCTGTACACCACCAGGCTACAAAGATTGTCTGTTCACCACCAGGGTACAAAGATTGTCTGTTCACCACCAGGCTACAAAGATTGTCTGTTCAACACCAGGCTACAAAGATTGTCTGTTCACCACCAGACTACAAAGATTGTCTGTACACCACCAGACTACAAAGATTGTCTGTTCACCACCAGGGTACAAAGATTGTCTGTACACCACCAGGCTACAAAGATTGTCTGTACACCACCAGGCTACAAAGATTGTCTGTACACCACCAGGCTACAAAGATTGTCTGTTCACCACCAGGGTACAAAGATTGTCTGTTCACCACCAGGCTACAAAGATTGTCTGTTCAACACCAGGCTACAAAGATTGTCTGTTCACCACCAGGGTACAAAGATTGTCTGTTCACCACCAGGGTACAAAGATTGTCTGTACACCACCAGACTACAAAGATTGTCTGTTCACCACCAGACTACAAAGATTGTCTGTATACCACCAGGCTACAAAGATTGTCTGTTCACCACCAGACTACAAAGATTGTCTGTACACCACCAGGCTACAAAGATTGTCTGTTCACCACCAGGGTACAAAGATTGTCTGTTCACCACCAGGCTACAAAGATTGTCTGTTCACCACCAGACTACAAAGATTGTCTGTATACCACCAGGCTACAAAGATTGTCTGTTCAACACCAGGCTACAAAGATTGTCTGTTCACCACCAGGGTACAAAGATTGTCTGTTCACCACCAGGGTACAAAGATTGTCTGTTCACCACCAGGCTACAAAGATTGTCTGTTCACCACCAGGGTACAAAGATTGTCTGTATACCACCAGGCTACAAAGATTGTCTGTTCACCACCAGACTACAAAGATTGTCTGTACACCACCAGGCTACAAAGATTGTCTGTTCACCACCAGACTACAAAGATTGTCTGTTCACCACCAGGGTACAAAGATTGTCTGTACACCACCAGGGTACAAAGATTGTCTGTACACCACCAGACTACAAAGATTGTCTGTTCACCACCAGGCTACAAAGATTGTCTGTTCACCACCAGGGTACAAAGATTGTCTGTACACCACCAGGGTACAAAGATTGTCTGTACACCGCCAGGCTACAAAGATTGTCTGTTCACCACCAGGGTACAAAGATTGTCTGTACACCACCAGGCTACAAAGATTGTCTGTTCACCACCAGGCTACAAAGATTGTCTGTACACCACCAGGCTACAAAGATTGTCTGTTCACCACCAGACTACAAAGATTGTCTGTTCACCACCAGACTACAAAGATTGTCTGTACACCACCAGGCTACAAAGATTGTCTGTTCACCACCAGGCTACAAAGATTGTCTGTACACCACCAGGCTACAAAGATTGTCTGTTCACCACCAGGGTACAAAGATTGTCTGTACACCACCAGGCTACAAAGATTGTCTGTTCACCACCAGGGTACAAAGATTGTCTGTTCACCACCAGGCTACAAAGATTGTCTGTTCACCACCAGACTACAAAGATTGTCTGTATACCACCAGGCTACAAAGATTGTCTGTTCAACACCAGGCTACAAAGATTGTCTGTTCACCACCAGGGTACAAAGATTGTCTGTTCACCACCAGGGTACAAAGATTGTCTGTTCACCACCAGGCTACAAAGATTGTCTGTTCACCACCAGGGTACAAAGATTGTCTGTATACCACCAGGCTACAAAGATTGTCTGTTCACCACCAGACTACAAAGATTGTCTGTACACCACCAGGCTACAAAGATTGTCTGTTCACCACCAGACTACAAAGATTGTCTGTTCACCACCAGGGTACAAAGATTGTCTGTACACCACCAGGGTACAAAGATTGTCTGTACACCACCAGACTACAAAGATTGTCTGTTCACCACCAGGCTACAAAGATTGTCTGTTCACCACCAGGGTACAAAGATTGTCTGTACACCACCAGGGTACAAAGATTGTCTGTACACCGCCAGGCTACAAAGATTGTCTGTTCACCACCAGGGTACAAAGATTGTCTGTACACCACCAGGCTACAAAGATTGTCTGTTCACCACCAGGCTACAAAGATTGTCTGTACACCACCAGGCTACAAAGATTGTCTGTTCACCACCAGACTACAAAGATTGTCTGTTCACCATCAGACTACAAAGATTGTCTGTACACCACCAGGCTACAAAGATTGTCTGTTCACCACCAGGCTACAAAGATTGTCTGTACACCACCAGGCTACAAAGATTGTCTGTTCACCACCAGGGTACAAAGATTGTCTGTACACCACCAGGCTACAAAGATTGTCTGTTCACCACCAGGCTACAAAGATTGTCTGTACACCACCAGGCTACAAAGATTGTCTGTTCACCACCAGACTACAAAGATTGTCTGTTCACCACCAGACTACAAAGATTGTCTGTACACCACCAGGCTACAAAGATTGTCTGTTCACCACCAGGCTACAAAGATTGTCTGTACACCACCAGGCTACAAAGATTGTCTGTTCACCACCAGACTACAAAGATTGTCTGTACACCACCAGGCTACAAAGATTGTCTGTTCACCACCAGACTACAAAGATTGTCTGTTCACCACCAGGCTACAAAGATTGTCTGTTCACCACCAGGGTACAAAGATTGTCTGTATACCACCAGGCTACAAAGATTGTCTGTTCACCACCAGACTACAAAGATTGTCTGTACACCACCAGGCTACAAAGATTGTCTGTTCACCACCAGACTACAAAGATTGTCTGTTCACCACCAGGGTACAAAGATTGTCTGTACACCACCAGGGTACAAAGATTGTCTGTTTACCACCAGGGTACAAAGATTGTCTGTATACCACCAGGCTACAAAGATTGTCTGTTCACCACCAGACTACAAAGATTGTCTGTATACCACCAGGCTACAAAGATTGTCTGTTCACCACCAGACTACAAAGATTGTCTGTACACCACCAGGCTACAAAGATTGTCTGTTCACCACCAGGGTACAAAGATTGTCTGTTCACCACCAGGCTACAAAGATTGTCTGTTCACCACCAGACTACAAAGATTGTCTGTATACCACCAGGCTACAAAGATTGTCTGTTCAACACCAGGCTACAAAGATTGTCTGTTCACCACCAGGGTACAAAGATTGTCTGTTCACCACCAGGGTACAAAGATTGTCTGTTCACCACCAGGCTACAAAGATTGTCTGTTCACCACCAGGGTACAAAGATTGTCTGTATACCACCACCAGGCTACAAAGATTGTCTGTTCACCACCAGACTACAAAGATTGTCTGTACACCACCAGGCTACAAAGATTGTCTGTTCACCACCAGACTACAAAGATTGTCTGTTCACCACCAGGGTACAAAGATTGTCTGTACACCACCAGGGTACAAAGATTGTCTGTACACCACCAGACTACAAAGATTGTCTGTTCACCACCAGGCTACAAAGATTGTCTGTTCACCACCAGGGTACAAAGATTGTCTGTACACCACCAGGGTACAAAGATTGTCTGTACACCGCCAGGCTACAAAGATTGTCTGTTCACCACCAGGGTACAAAGATTGTCTGTACACCACCAGGCTACAAAGATTGTCTGTTCACCACCAGGCTACAAAGATTGTCTGTACACCACCAGGCTACAAAGATTGTCTGTTCACCACCAGACTACAAAGATTGTCTGTTCACCACCAGACTACAAAGATTGTCTGTACACCACCAGGCTACAAAGATTGTCTGTTCACCACCAGGCTACAAAGATTGTCTGTACACCACCAGGCTACAAAGATTGTCTGTTCACCACCAGGGTACAAAGATTGTCTGTACACCACCAGGCTACAAAGATTGTCTGTTCACCACCAGGCTACAAAGATTGTCTGTACACCACCAGGCTACAAAGATTGTCTGTTCACCACCAGACTACAAAGATTGTCTGTTCACCACCAGACTACAAAGATTGTCTGTACACCACCAGGCTACAAAGATTGTCTGTTCACCACCAGGCTACAAAGATTGTCTGTACACCACCAGGCTACAAAGATTGTCTGTTCACCACCAGACTACAAAGATTGTCTGTACACCACCAGGCTACAAAGATTGTCTGTTCACCACCAGACTACAAAGATTGTCTGTTCACCACCAGGCTACAAAGATTGTCTGTTCACCACCAGGGTACAAAGATTGTCTGTATACCACCAGGCTACAAAGATTGTCTGTTCACCACCAGACTACAAAGATTGTCTGTACACCACCAGGCTACAAAGATTGTCTGTTCACCACCAGACTACAAAGATTGTCTGTTCACCACCAGGGTACAAAGATTGTCTGTACACCACCAGGGTACAAAGATTGTCTGTTTACCACCAGGGTACAAAGATTGTCTGTACACCACCAGACTACAAAGATTGTCTGTTCACCATCAGACTACAAAGATTGTCTGTACACCACCAGGCTACAAAGATTGTCTGTACACCACCAGGCTACAAAGATTGTCTGTTCACCACCAGGGTACAAAGATTGTCTGTTCACCACCAGGCTACAAAGATTGTCTGTTCAACACCAGGCTACAAAGATTGTCTGTTCACCACCAGACTACAAAGATTGTCTGTACACCACCAGACTACAAAGATTGTCTGTTCACCACCAGGGTACAAAGATTGTCTGTACACCACCAGGCTACAAAGATTGTCTGTACACCACCAGGCTACAAAGATTGTCTGTACACCACCAGGCTACAAAGATTGTCTGTTCACCACCAGGGTACAAAGATTGTCTGTTCACCACCAGGCTACAAAGATTGTCTGTTCAACACCAGGCTACAAAGATTGTCTGTTCACCACCAGGGTACAAAGATTGTCTGTTCACCACCAGGGTACAAAGATTGTCTGTACACCACCAGACTACAAAGATTGTCTGTTCACCACCAGACTACAAAGATTGTCTGTACACCACCAGGCTACAAAGATTGTCTGTTCACCACCAGGGTACAAAGATTGTCTGTTCACCACCAGGCTACAAAGATTGTCTGTTCACCACCAGGCTACAAAGATTGTCTGTTCACCACCAGGGTACAAAGATTGTCTGTATACCACCAGGCTACAAAGATTGTCTGTTCACCACCAGACTACAAAGATTGTCTGTACACCACCAGGCTACAAAGATTGTCTGTTCACCACCAGACTACAAAGATTGTCTGTTCACCACCAGGGTACAAAGATTGTCTGTACACCACCAGGGTACAAAGATTGTCTGTACACCACCAGACTACAAAGATTGTCTGTTCACCACCAGGCTACAAAGATTGTCTGTTCACCACCAGGGTACAAAGATTGTCTGTACACCACCAGGGTACAAAGATTGTCTGTACACCACCAGGCTACAAAGATTGTCTGTTCACCACCAGGGTACAAAGATTGTCTGTACACCACCAGGCTACAAAGATTGTCTGTTCACCACCAGGCTACAAAGATTGTCTGTACACCACCAGGCTACAAAGATTGTCTGTTCACCACCAGACTACAAAGATTGTCTGTTCACCACCAGACTACAAAGATTGTCTGTACACCACCAGGCTACAAAGATTGTCTGTTCACCACCAGGCTACAAAGATTGTCTGTACACCACCAGGCTACAAAGATTGTCTGTTCACCACCAGGGTACAAAGATTGTCTGTACACCACCAGGCTACAAAGATTGTCTGTTCACCACCAGGCTACAAAGATTGTCTGTACACCACCAGGCTACAAAGATTGTCTGTTCACCACCAGACTACAAAGATTGTCTGTTCACCACCAGACTACAAAGATTGTCTGTACACCACCAGGCTACAAAGATTGTCTGTTCACCACCAGGCTACAAAGATTGTCTGTACACCACCAGGCTACAAAGATTGTCTGTTCACCACCAGACTACAAAGATTGTCTGTACACCACCAGGCTACAAAGATTGTCTGTTCACCACCAGACTACAAAGATTGTCTGTTCACCACCAGGCTACAAAGATTGTCTGTACACCACCAGGCTACAAAGATCGTCTGTTCACCACCAGGCTACAAAGATTGTTTGTTCACCACCAGGCTACAAAGATTGTCTGTACACCACCAGGCTACAAAGATTGTCTGTACACCACCAGGCTACAAAGATTGTCTGTACACCACCAGGCTACAAAGATTGTCTGTTCACCACCAGGGTACAAAGATTGTCTGTTCACCACCAGGGTACAAAGATTGTCTGTATACCACCAGGCTACAAAGATTGTCTGTTCACCACCAGACTACAAAGATTGTCTGTACACCACCAGGCTACAAAGATTGTCTGTTCACCACCAGACTACAAAGATTGTCTGTTCACCACCAGGGTACAAAGATTGTCTGTACACCACCAGGGTACAAAGATTGTCTGTTTACCACCAGGGTACAAAGATTGTCTGTACACCACCAGACTACAAAGATTGTCTGTTCACCACCAGACTACAAAGATTGTCTGTACACCACCAGGCTACAAAGATTGTCTGTACACCACCAGGCTACAAAGATTGTCTGTTCACCACCAGGGTACAAAGATTGTCTGTTCACCACCAGGCTACAAAGATTGTCTGTTCAACACCAGGCTACAAAGATTGTCTGTTCAACACCAGACTACAAAGATTGTCTGTACACCACCAGACTACAAAGATTGTCTGTTCACCACCAGGGTACAAAGATTGTCTGTACACCACCAGGCTACAAAGATTGTCTGTACACCACCAGGCTACAAAGATTGTCTGTACACCACCAGGCTACAAAGATTGTCTGTTCACCACCAGGGTACAAAGATTGTCTGTTCACCACCAGGCTACAAAGATTGTCTGTTCAACACCAGGCTACAAAGATTGTCTGTTCACCACCAGGGTACAAAGATTGTCTGTTCACCACCAGGGTACAAAGATTGTCTGTACACCACCAGACTACAAAGATTGTCTGTTCACCACCAGGCTACAAAGAGTACACCACCAGGCTACAAAGATTGTCTGTTCACCACCAGGGTACAAAGATTGTCTGTACACCACCAGGCTACAAAGATTGTCTGTTCACCACCAGGCTACAAAGATTGTCTGTACACCACCAGGCTACAAAGATTGTCTGTTCACCACCAGACTACAAAGATTGTCTGTTCACCACCAGACTACAAAGATTGTCTGTATACCACCAGGCTACAAAGATTGTCTGTTCACCACCAGGCTACAAAGATTGTCTGTACACCACCAGGCTACAAAGATTGTCTGTACACCACCAGGCTACAAAGATTGTCTGTTCACCACCAGGCTACAAAGATTGTCTGTACACCACCAGGCTACAAAGATTGTCTGTACACCACCAGGCTACAAAGATTGTCTGTACACCACCAGGCTACAAAGATTGTCTGTACACCACCAGGCTACAAAGATTGTCTGTTCACCACCAGGGTACAAAGATTGTCTGTTCACCACCAGGGTACAAAGATTGTCTGTATACCACCAGGCTACAAAGATTGTCTGTTCACCACCAGGCTACAAAGATTGTCTGTACACCACCAGGCTACAAAGATTGTCTGTTCACCACCACCATTGTCTGTTCACCACCAGGGTACAAAGATTGTCTGTACACCACCAGGGTACAAAGATTGTCTGTTTACCACCAGGGTACAAAGATTGTCTGTACACCACCAGACTACAAAGATTGTCTGTTCACCACCAGACTACAAAGATTGTCTGTACACCACCAGGCTACAAAGATTGTCTGTACACCACCAGGCTACAAAGATTGTCTGTTCACCACCAGGGTACAAAGATTGTCTGTTCACCACCAGGCTACAAAGAGATACAAAGATTGTCTGTTCACCACCAGACTACAAAGATTGTCTGTACACCACCAGACTACAAAGATTGTCTGTTCACCACCAGGGTACAAAGAGTCTGTACACCACCAGGCTACAAAGATTGTCTGTACACCACCACCAGGCTACAAAGATTGTCTGTTCACCACCAGGCTACAAAGATTGTCTGTTCACCACCAGGCTACAAAGATTGTCTGTTCAACACCAGGCTACAAAGATTGTCTGTTCACCACCAGGGTACAAAGATTGTCTGTCAGGGTGATTGTCTGTACACCACCAGACTACAAAGATTGTCTGTACCACCACCAGACACCACCAGGCTACAAAGATTGTCTGTTCACCACCAGGGTACAAAGATTGTCTGTTCACCACCAGGCTACAAAGATTGTCTGTTCACCACCAGGCTACAAAGATTGTCTGTTCACCACCAGGGTACAAAGATTGTCTGTTCACCACCAGGCTACAAAGATTGTCTGTTCACCACCAGACTACAAAGATTGTCTGTACACCACCAGGCTACAAAGATTGTCTGTTCACCACCAGGGTACAAAGATTGTCTGTACACCACCAGGCTACAAAGATTGTCTGTACACCACCAGGGTACAAAGATTGTCTGTACACCACCAGACTACAAAGATTGTCTGTTCACCACCAGGCTACAAAGATTGTCTGTTCACCACCACCAGGGTACAAAGATTGTCTGTTCACCACCAGACTACAAAGATTGTCTGTTCACCACCAGACTACAAAGATTGTCTGTACACCACCAGGCTACAAAGATTGTCTGTTCACCACCAGGCTACAAAGATTGTCTGTTCACCACCAGGCTACAAAGATTGTCTGTACACCACCACCAGGTTCACCACCTACAAAGATTGTCTGTTCACCACCAGGCTACAAAGATTGTCTGTTCAACACCAGGCTACAAAGATTGTCTGTTCACCACCAGGTACAAAGATTGTCTGTTCACCACCAGGGTACAAAGATTGTCTGTACACCACCAGATTGTCTGTACACCACCAGGCTACAAAGATTGTCTGTTCACCACCAGGGATTGTCTACAAAGATTGTCTGTTCACCACCAGGCTACAAAGATTGTCTGTTCACCACCAGGCTACAAAGATTGTCTGTTCACCACCAGGGTACAAAGATTGTCTGTATACCACCAGGCTACAAAGATTGTCTGTTCACCACCAGACTACAAAGATTGTCTGTACACCACCAGGCTACAAAGATTGTCTGTTCACCACCAGACTACAAAGATTGTCTGTTCACCACCAGGGTACAAAGATTGTCTGTACACCACCAGGGTACAAAGATTGTCTGTACACCACCAGACTACAAAGATTGTCTGTTCACCACCAGGCTACAAAGATTGTCTGTTCACCACCAGGGTACAAAGATTGTCTGTTCACCACCAGGTACAAAGATTGTCTGTACACCACCAGGCTACAAAGATTGTCTGTTCAGGGTACAAAGATTGTCACCACCAGGCTACAAAGATTGTCTCACCACCAGGCTACAAAGATTGTCTGTACACCACCAGACTACAAAGATTGTTTGTTCACCACCAGGCTACAAAGATTGTCTGTACACCACCAGGCTACAAAGATTGTCTGTACACCACCAGGCTACAAAGATTGTCTGTACACCACCAGGCTACAAAGATTGTCTGTTCACCACCAGGGTACAAAGATTGTCTGTTCACCACCAGGGTACAAAGATTGTCTGTTCACCACCAGGCTACAAAGATTGTCTGTTCACCACCAGGCTACAAAGATTGTCTGTTCACCACCAGGGTACAAAGATTGTCTGTTCACCACCAGGGTACAAAGATTGTCTGTACACCACCAGGCTACAAAGATTGTCTGTTCACCACCAGGCTACAAAGATTGTCTGTACACCACCAGGCTACAAAGATTGTCTGTACACCACCAGGCTACAAAGATTGTCTGTTCACCACCAGACTACAAAGATTGTCTGTTCACCACCAGACTACAAAGATTGTCTGTACACCACCAGGCTACAAAGATTGTCTGTTCACCACCAGGCTACAAAGATTGTCTGTACACCACCAGACTACAAAGATTGTCTGTTCACCACCAGACTACAAAGATTGTCTGTACACCACCAGGCTACAAAGATTGTCTGTTCACCACCAGACTACAAAGATTGTCTGTTCACCACCAGGGTACAAAGATTGTCTGTTCACCACCAGGCTACAAAGATTGTCTGTTCAACACCAGGCTACAAAGATTGTCTGTTCACCACCAGGGTACAAAGATTGTCTGTTCACCACCAGGGTACAAAGATTGTCTGTACACCACCAGGCTACAAAGATTGTCTGTTCACCACCAGGCTACAAAGATTGTCTGTTCACCACCAGGCTACAAAGATTGTCTGTACACCACCAGGCTACAAAGATTGTCTGTTCACCACCAGGGTACAAAGATTGTCTGTTCACCACCAGGCTACAAAGATTGTCTGTTCACCACCAGACTACAAAGATTGTCTGTTCACCACCAGACTACAAAGATTGTCTGTTCACCACCAGACTACAAAGATTGTCTGTTCACCACCAGACTACAAAGATTGTCTGTACACCACCAGGCTACAAAGATTGTCTGTTCACCACCAGGCTACAAAGATTGTCTGTTCACCACCAGACTACAAAGATTGTCTGTTCACCACCAGACTACAAAGATTGTCTGTACACCACCAGGCTACAAAGATTGTCTGTTCACCACCAGACTACAAAGATTGTCTGTTCACCACCAGGCTACAAAGATTGTCTGTTCACCACCAGGCTACAAAGATTGTCTGTTCACCACCAGGCTACAAAGATTGTCTGTTCACCACCAGGCTACAAAGATTGTCTGTACACCACCAGGCTACAAAGATTGTCTGTTCACCACCAGGCTACAAAGATTGTCTGTTCACCACCAGGGTACAAAGATTGTCTGTTCACCACCAGGGTACAAAGATTGTCTGTTCACCACCAGGCTACAAAGATTGTCTGTTCACCACCAGACTACAAAGATTGTCTGTTCACCACCAGACTACAAAGATTGTCTGTACACCACCAGGCTACAAAGATTGTCTGTTCACCACCAGGCTACAAAGATTGTCTGTTCACCACCAGACTACAAAGATTGTCTGTTCACCACCAGACTACAAAGATTGTCTGTACACCACCAGGCTACAAAGATTGTCTGTTCACCACCAGACTACAAAGATTGTCTGTTCACCACCAGGCTACAAAGATTGTCTGTACACCACCAGGCTACAAAGATCGTCTGTTCACCACCAGGCTACAAAGATTGTCTGTTCACCACCAGGCTACAAAGATTGTCTGTACACCACCAGGCTACAAAGATTGTCTGTACACCACCAGGCTACAAAGATTGTCTGTACACCACCAGGCTACAAAGATTGTCTGTTCACCACCAGGGTACAAAGATTGTCTGTTCACCACCAGGGTACAAAGATTGTCTGTTCACCACCAGGCTACAAAGATTGTCTGTTCAACACCAGGCTACAAAGATTGTCTGTTCACCACCAGGGTACAAAGATTGTCTGTTCACCACCAGGGTACAAAGATTGTCTGTACACCACCAGGCTACAAAGATTGTCTGTTCACCACCAGGCTACAAAGATTGTCTGTACACCACCAGGCTACAAAGATTGTCTGTACACCACCAGGCTACAAAGATTGTCTGTTCACCACCAGACTACAAAGATTGTCTGTTCACCACCAGACTACAAAGATTGTCTGTACACCACCAGGCTACAAAGATTGTCTGTTCACCACCAGGCTACAAAGATTGTCTGTACACCACCAGGCTACAAAGATTGTCTGTTCACCACCAGACTACAAAGATTGTCTGTACACCACCAGACTACAAAGATTGTCTGTACACCACCAGGCTACAAAGATTGTCTGTTCACCACCAGGCTACAAAGATTGTCTGTACACCACCAGGCTACAAAGATTGTCTGTTCACCACCAGACTACAAAGATTGTCTGTACACCACCAGGCTACAAAGATTGTCTGTTCACCACCAGGGTACAAAGATTGTCTGTACACCACCAGGCTACAAAGATTGTCTGTTCACCACCAGGGTACAAAGATTGTCTGTTCACCACCAGGCTACAAAGATTGTCTGTACACCACCAGGCTACAAAGATTGTCTGTTCACCACCAGGCTACAAGGATTGTCTGTACACCACCAGACTACAAAGATTGTCTGTACACCACCAGACTACAAAGATTGTCTGTACACCACCAGGCTACAAAGATTGTCTGTTCACCACCAGGCTACAAAGATTGTCTGTACACCACCAGGCTACAAAGATTGTCTGTTCACCACCAGGCTACAAAGATTGTCTGTTCACCACCAGGGTACAAAGATTGTCTGTTCACCACCAGGGTACAAAGATTGTCTGTACACCACCAGGCTACAAAGATTGTCTGTTCACCACCAGGGTACAAAGATTGTCTGTTCACCACCAGGCTACAAAGATTGTCTGTTCAACACCAGGCTACAAAGATTGTCTGTTCACCACCAGACTACAAAGATTGTCTGTTCACCACCAGACTACAAAGATTGTCTGTTCACCACCAGACTACAAAGATTGTCTGTACACCACCAGGCTACAAAGACTGTCTGTACACCACCAGGCTACAAAGATTGTCTGTACATCACCAGGCTACAAAGATTGTCTGTTCACCACCAGGCTACAAAGATTGTCTGTACACCACCAGGCTACAAAGATTGTCTGTTCACCACCAGGGTACAAAGATTGTCTGTTCACCACCAGGCTACAAAGATTGTCTGTACACCACCAGGCTACAAAGATTGTCTGTTCACCACCAGACTACAAAGATTGTCTGTTCACCACCAGACTACAAAGATTGTCTGTACACCACCAGGCTACAAAGACTGTCTGTACACCACCAGGCTACAAAGATTGTCTGTACATCACCAGGCTACAAAGATTGTCTGTTCACCACCAGACTACAAAGATTGTCTGTTCACCACCAGGCTACAAAGATTGTCTGTTCACCACCAGGCTACAAGGATTGTCTGTACACCACCAGACTACAAAGATTGTCTGTACACCACCAGACTACAAAGATTGTCTGTACACCACCAGGCTACAAAGATTGTCTGTTCACCACCAGGCTACAAAGATTGTCTGTACACCACCAGGCTACAAAGATTGTCTGTTCACCACCAGACTACAAAGATTGTCTGTTCACCACCAGGGTACAAAGATTGTCTGTACACCACCAGGGTACAAAGATTGTCTGTTTACCACCAGGGTACAAAGATTGTCTGTACACCACCAGACTACAAAGATTGTCTGTTCACCACCAGACTACAAAGATTGTCTGTACACCACCAGGCTACAAAGATTGTCTGTACACCACCAGGCTACAAAGATTGTCTGTTCACCACCAGGGTACAAAGATTGTCTGTTCACCACCAGGCTACAAAGATTGTCTGTTCAACACCAGGCTACAAAGATTGTCTGTTCACCACCAGACTACAAAGATTGTCTGTACACCACCAGACTACAAAGATTGTCTGTTCACCACCAGGGTACAAAGATTGTCTGTACACCACCAGGCTACAAAGATTGTCTGTACACCACCAGGCTACAAAGATTGTCTGTACACCACCAGGCTACAAAGATTGTCTGTTCACCACCAGGATACAAAGATTGTCTGTTCACCACCAGGCTACAAAGATTGTCTGTTCAACACCAGGCTACAAAGATTGTCTGTTCACCACCAGGGTACAAAGATTGTCTGTTCACCACCAGGGTACAAAGATTGTCTGTACACCACCAGACTACAAAGATTGTCTGTTCACCACCAGACTACAAAGATTGTCTGTACACCACCAGGCTACAAAGATTGTCTGTTCACCACCAGGGTACAAAGATTGTCTGTTCACCACCAGGCTACAAAGATTGTCTGTTCACCACCAGGCTACAAAGATTGTCTGTTCACCACCAGATTGTCTGTATACCACCAGGCTACAAAGATTGTCTGTTCACCACCAGACTACAAAGATTGTCTGTACACCACCAGGCTACAAAGATTGTCTGTTCACCACCAGACTACAAAGATTGTCTGTTCACCACCAGGGTACAAAGATTGTCTGTACACCACCAGGGTACAAAGATTGTCTGTACACCACCAGACTACAAAGATTGTCTGTTCACCACCAGGCTACAAAGATTGTCTGTTCACCACCAGGGTACAAAGATTGTCTGTACACCACCAGGGTACAAAGATTGTCTGTACACCACCAGGCTACAAAGATTGTCTGTTCACCACCAGGGTACAAAGATTGTCTGTACACCACCAGGCTACAAAGAGTGTCTGTTCACCACCAGGCTACAAAGATTGTCTGTACACCACCAGGCTACAAAGATTGTCTGTTCACCACCAGACTACAAAGATTGTCTGTTCACCACCAGACTACAAAGATTGTCTGTACACCACCAGGCTACAAAGATTGTCTGTTCACCACCAGGCTACAAAGATTGTCTGTACACCACCAGGCTACAAAGATTGTCTGTTCACCACCAGGGTACAAAGATTGTCTGTACACCACCAGGCTACAAAGATTGTCTGTTCACCACCAGGTCTGTCTTCACCAGGCCATTGTCTGTTCACCACCAGACTACAAAGATTGTCTGTTCACCACCAGACTACAAAGATTGTCTGTACACCACCAGGCTACAAAGATTGTCTGTTCACCACCAGGCTACAAAGATTGTCTGTACACCACCAGGCCAGATTGTCTGTTCACCACCAGACTACAAAGATTGTCTGTACACCACCAGGCTACAAAGATTGTCTGTTCACCACCAGACTACAAAGATTGTCTGTTCACCACCAGGCTACAAAGATTGTCTGTACACCACCAGGCTACAAAGATTGTCTGTTCACCACCAGGGTACAAAGATTGTCTGTACACCACCAGGCTACAAAGATTGTCTGTTCACCACCAGGGTACAAAGATTGTCTGTTCACCACCAGGCTACAAAGATTGTCTGTACACCACCAGGCTACAAAGATTGTCTGTTCACCACCAGGCTACAAAGATTGTCTGTACACCACCAGACTACAAAGATTGTCTGTACACCACCAGACTACAAAGATTGTCTGTACACCACCAGGCTACAAAGATTGTCTGTTCACCACCAGGCTACAAAGATTGTCTGTACACCACCAGGCTACAAAGATTGTCTGTTCACCACCAGACTACAAAGATTGTCTGTTCACCACCAGATTGTCTGTACACCACCAGGCTACAAAGATTGTCTGTTCACCAGGCCAAGGATTGTCTGTACACCACCAGACTACAAAGATTGTCTGTACACCACCAGACTACAAAGATTGTCTGTACACCACCAGGCTACAAAGATTGTCTGTTCACCACCAGGCTACAAAGATTGTCTGTACACCACCAGACTACAAAGATTGTCTGTACACCACCAGGCTACAAAGACTGTCTGTACACCACCAGGCTACAAAGATTGTCTGTACATCACCAGGCTACAAAGATTGTCTGTTCACCACCAGGCTACAAAGATTGTCTGTACACCACCAGGCTACAAAGATTGTCTGTTCACCACCAGGCTACAAAGATTGTCTGTACACCACCAGACTACAAAGATTGTCTGTACACCACCAGACTACAAAGATTGTCTGTACACCACCAGACTACAAAGATTGTCTGTACACCACCAGGCTACAAAGATTGTCTGTTCACCACCAGGCTACAAAGATTGTCTGCTCACCACCAGACTACAAAGATTGTCTGTACACCACCAGACTACAAAGATTGTCTGTACACCACCAGACTACAAAGATTGTCTGTTCACCACCAGGCTACAAAGATTGTCTGTACACCACCAGGCTACAAAGATTGTCTGTACACCACCAGACTACAAAGATTGTCTGTTCACCACCAGGCTACAACGATTGTCTTAGGGTAATTTTTGACCCAGCAGTTATAAAATCATTTACACACACACACACACACACACACACACACACACACACACACACACACACACACACACACACACACACACACACACACACACACACACACACACACACACACACACACACACACACACATAAAATTCATGAAAGCATTTTATACTTATGCGGAATGCAGTCAGAGGCTATAAAGATGCTGCAGATGACAGTCCCCCGGTTCTCTCTTTGCTGAAGCCATGAGGGCACGCTTCAGTGCCCAACAGGTCATAGATCTGATTTCTTCAGATGTCCAGGAGGAACAAGATAACAATTATTTAGAAGAAGAGGAAGTATCTGAAGAAGAAGATGGGGAAGAATATAACCCAGAGCACTATGCATCATCTTCAGATGAAGAAGAAATCCACCAAGCTGAAAGAGAGATAAATACCATGGTCCTTCTCACCATATGACAAGCAGGGCAGGATGGTAGCACAAAATGTCTTAAGGATGACCCCAGGGCCCACAAAACATGCAGTTGCCCAGGATATCGCCTCAACATTCTACATGTCCATCTCACCAGCCATCGAAAAAATCATCCTGGACATGACAAATTTGGAGGGTTTCTGTAAATATGGAGACAACTGGAAAAGGATGGATGAGATTGACCTGTGTGCCTACATAGGGCTGCTAATCTTAGCGGGTGTGTATAGGTCCCAAGGCGAGGCTACATAGGGCTGCTAATCTTAGCGGGTGTGTATAGGTCCCGAGGCGAGGCTACATAGGGCTGCTAATCTTAGCGGGTGTGTATAGGTCCCGAGGCGAGGCTACATAGGGCTGCTAATCTTAGCGGGTGTGTATAGGTCCCGAGGCGAGGCTACATAGGGCTGCTAATCTTAGCGGGTGTGTATAGGTCCCGAGGCGAGGCGACATAGGGCTGCTAATCTTAGCTGGTGTCTATAGGCCCCGAGGCGAGGCTACATAGGTCTGCTAATCTTAGCGGGTGTGTATAGGTCCCGAGGCGCGGCTACATAGAGCTGCTAATCTTAGCGGGTGTGTATAGGTCCCGAGGCGAGGCTACATAGGGCTGCTAATCTTAGCTGGTGTGTATAGGTCCCGAGGCGAGGCTACATAGGGCCGCTAATCTTAGCTGGTGTGTATAGGTCCCGAGGCGAGGCTACATAGGGCTGCTAATCTTAGCTGGTGTGTATAGGTCCCGAGGCGAGGCTACATAGGGCTGCTAATCTTAGCTGGTGTGTATAGGTCCCGAGGCGAGGCTACATAGGGCTGCTAATCTTAGCTGGTGTGTATAGGTCCCGAGGCGAGGCTACATAGGGCTGCTAATCTTAGCTGGTGTGTATAGGTCCCGAGGCGAGGCTACATAGGGCTGCTAATCTTAGCTGGTGTGTATAGGTCCCGAGGCGAGGCTACATAGGGCTGCTAATCTTAGCTGGTGTGTATAGGTCCCGAGGCGAGGCTACATAGGGCTGCTAATCTTAGGTGGTGTGTATAGGTCCCGAGGCGAGGCTACATGTAGTCTCTGGAATGCAGAGAGTGGAAGGGCGATTTTCCACGATGCCACTGAAAGTCTTTCACACTTTTTGTATTTTGTAGTTGAATTTCTCATTGTATATATAGTTCAAGACTGTTACTGTTTCCCTTCAATAAAATACATTCAAAACTACTTTCTGCACATTTATGCCACTTTCTTAGGCTATACAAGTGCTATCTCTTGCTAAAACAAAATATGTTTACA
Organism: Oncorhynchus keta; assembly: GCF_023373465.1. Lineage (NCBI taxonomy): Eukaryota > Metazoa > Chordata > Actinopteri > Salmoniformes > Salmonidae > Oncorhynchus > Oncorhynchus keta. The sequence goes on from NW_026289992.1 coordinate 99,777, forward strand.
CCTATGCAGTACCTTTATCAATAATAATAATAATACTATACCTCTACTTTAGTCAAGAAAACAACTATTGACAGGTGTGTTGTAGTAAAAACGACTGGTGTCCACTGATTACATGCAGTCTTTCTGCAACGTGAAGAGGGAAAACCCAGATATTCACAACGTTTGTCATGAATGACAGTTTGTTTCTTCAAGCAAAATACATTTGGGGGTTTATAATTAATTCA